>NC_071278.1:4270011-4530011 GCF_023375685.1 Ictalurus furcatus
ACAATATTAGCAGGACGATAAATCAAACGAGTGAAACTGAAAAATTTACAGTAAAGAATTGAGTCAGTGTGTTTGAGGATGGAATAACCGGCTGTAGGGCAGCATGGTGGTACAGAAGCTAGTGCTGCCACCTCACAGCTCCAGGGGGTTTCTGTCTGTGTGGAGTTTCACATGTTCTCCCCTGGGACAGGCTCCGGATCCACCGCCACCCTGAACCACCAGGAACCCTATCCCTGTAGCACTGGACGTGAGGCGGGAATAAACACCACAAATCTCAGGTCCTGCTAGTACGTTATCTATAGTATAATTACTGTAGTGTTCTAAAGTAATAAACTAATACAAAGGACTTGTATGGCGGACGTTCCGTATAATTTAAGACGGATGATTTTGAACGTTTTTCTATTTTACAAAGATTAAGGTATAATCGTTTAAGGGTCGATAGATATGGTGAAGCGTTCTGTAAGAAGATTTCTTGTTTGAGGAGACTTCGGTGTCAGCACTCTGTGACAGTCAGAGGTAAAGCTGTAACCAGAAGTTTCCTGGAAAAAAAATTCTGCTATTCGGTTTATCAGTAACTGTTTATTTTATTAACTATGAGAGAGAGAGAGAGAGAGAGAGCAAAGACAAACAGAGACAGGACAAACAGAGGGAAAGAGCGAGGACAGACACAGAGAGAGAGGATGAGGACAGAAAGAGACAGAGAGAGAGAGAGAGGGCAGACAGAGAGAGAGAGAGGGCAGACAGAGAGAGAGAGAGGGCAGACAGAGAGAGAGAGAGAGAGAGGACAGACAGAGAGAGAGAGAGAGAGAGAGGGCAGACAGAGAGAGAGAGAGAGAGGGCAGACAGAGAGAGAGAGAGAGAGAGGGCAGACAGAGAGAGAGAGAGAGAGAGAGAGGGCAGACAGAGAGAGAGAGAGAGAGAGAGGGCAGACAGAGAGAGAGAGAGAGAGAGAGGGCAGACAGAGAGAGAGAGAGAGAGAGAGAGGGCAGACAGAGAGAGAGAGAGAGAGAGAGAGGGCAGACAGAGAGAGAGAGAGAGAGAGAGAGGGCAGACAGAGAGAGAGAGAGAGAGAGAGAGAGGGCAGACAGAGAGAGAGAGAGAGAGAGAGAGGGCAGACAGAGAGAGAGAGAGAGAGAGAGAGAGGGCAGACAGAGAGAGAGAGAGAGAGAGAGAGAGGGCAGACAGAGAGAGAGAGAGAGAGAGAGAGGGCAGACAGAGAGAGAGAGAGAGAGAGAGAGAGAGAGAGAGAGGGCAGACAGAGAGAGAGAGAGAGAGGGCAGACAGAGAGAGAGAGAGAGAGAGAGAGGGCAGACAGAGAGAGAGAGAGAGAGAGAGAGGGCAGACAGAGAGAGAGAGAGAGAGAGAGAGAGGGCAGACAGAGAGAGAGAGAGAGAGAGAGAGAGGGCAGACAGAGAGAGAGAGAGAGAGAGAGAGAGAGAGGGCAGACAGAGAGAGAGAGAGAGAGAGAGAGGGCAGACAGAGAGAGAGAGAGAGAGAGAGAGAGAGAGGGCAGACAGAGAGAGAGAGAGAGAGAGAGAGAGAGAGGGCAGACAGAGAGAGAGAGAGAGAGAGAGAGAGAGGGCAGACAGAGAGAGAGAGAGAGAGAGAGAGAGAGAGAGAGGGCAGACAGAGAGAGAGAGAGAGAGAGAGAGAGAGAGAGGGCAGACAGAGAGAGAGAGAGAGAGAGAGGGCAGACAGAGAGAGAGAGAGAGAGAGAGAGGGCAGACAGAGAGAGAGAGAGAGAGAGAGAGAGAGAGGGCAGACAGAGAGAGAGAGAGAGAGAGAGAGAGAGAGGGCAGACAGAGAGAGAGAGAGAGAGAGAGAGAGAGGGCAGACAGAGAGAGAGAGAGAGAGAGAGAGAGGGCAGACAGAGAGAGAGAGAGAGAGAGAGAGAGAGGGCAGACAGAGAGAGAGAGAGAGAGAGAGGGCAGACAGAGAGAGAGAGAGAGAGAGAGGGCAGACAGAGAGAGAGAGAGAGAGGGCAGACAGAGAGAGAGAGGGCAGACAGAGAGAGAGAGAGAGAGGGCAGACAGAGAGAGAGAGGGCAGACAGAGAGAGAGAGAGAGAGGGCAGACAGAGAGAGAGAGGGCAGACAGAGAGAGAGAGAGAGAGAGAGAGGGCAGACAGAGAGAGAGAGGGCAGACAGAGAGAGAGAGAGAGAGAGAGAGAGGGCAGAGAGAGAGAGAGAGAGAGAGAGAGAGAGAGAGGGCAGACAGAGAGAGAGAGAGAGGGCAGACAGAGAGAGAGAGAGGGCAGACAGAGAGAGAGAGAGGGCAGACAGAGAGAGAGAGAGGGCAGACAGAGAGAGAGAGAGGGCAGACAGAGAGAGAGAGAGGGCAGACAGAGAGAGAGAGAGGGCAGACAGAGAGAGAGAGAGAGAGGGCAGACAGAGAGAGAGAGAGAGAGAGGGCAGACAGAGAGAGAGAGAGAGAGAGAGAGAGAGAGAGAGAGAGGGCAGACAGAGAGAGAGAGAGAGAGAGAGAGAGAGAGAGAGAGAGAGAGGGCAGAGAGAGAGAGAGAGAGAGAGAGAGAGGGCAGAGAGAGAGAGAGAGAGAGAGAGAGAGAGAGGGCAGACAGAGAGAGAGAGAGAGAGAGAGAGAGGGCAGACAGAGAGAGAGAGAGAGAGAGAGAGAGAGAGAGAGGGCAGACAGAGAGAGAGAGAGAGAGAGAGAGAGAGAGGGCAGACAGAGAGAGAGAGAGAGAGAGAGAGAGAGAGGGCAGACAGAGAGAGAGAGAGAGAGAGAGAGAGAGGGCAGACAGAGAGAGAGAGAGAGAGAGAGAGAGGGCAGACAGAGAGAGAGAGAGAGAGAGAGAGATAGAGAAACAAACATATACACACACTGAATGCATGGGTTCTTTTTCCCAGAAAGGATGTCCTCTATGTTCTATTTATTTTTCACTGAAGAGTGCTAAGACAGTAAAAAAGTTCCTGGCACTCGTCTTTCTTCTTTTACTTTCCTCAACCACATCCGCCCTGTCATGTGGCAGTCTGCTCCCACTTCCTCTCTTCAGACAGAGACCCGGAGGACAGGAAGAGCCATGTGAAGGGGCGCAGCCATAGAGGCCCATCGGGCAAAACACGGACAGCCAGAGGAGAGAGAAAGAGAAAGCGACAACTGGAGCAGTAGCAAGAGAGAGAAAATGAGAGACTGTAAGTGGTAGAGAAATATGATGAGAAGGGGGGGGGGGTTGGGTAATAGTTTGTGGGGGGAGGAGGAAGTGACAAAGAGAGAGTGAGTTTGGGACGAGGCCAAAATCCTGCCTCTCCAGGGACCAGGGCAAGTTCTGTTCTGCTCCAAATCAGTCACGAGGCCCACGTCAACTTCATAATCAGCTAAAACTGTCTCACACACACTCTTACACACTCTCACACACACTCTTACACACTCACACACACACTCTTACACACTCACACACACACACTCTTACACACTCACACACACACTCTTACACACTCACACACACACACTCTTACACACTCACACACACACTCTTACACACTCACACACACACTCTTACACACTCACACACACACTCTTACACACTCACACACACACTCACATATACACACTCTCACACACCATTTATCTATACTAACCAGTCAGATTAGAGAGTGGATATTCTCACCTCAGCTGCTTGGCGTAGCTTTGCTCGATCTCTGTGCGCTCCTTCACAAACTTAATGTATTTATCCACCAGGTCCAGCCCTGACAGCGTGTGTTTCTCAATGACATCATTTTGGTCCTGTAGACATAATGAAACACTTCCTGTCAGACAACACACCCTTCACTGAAGTGGTGGAGAGGTAACAAAGACTCTATGCTTTGATAGATGCTACAGTAACTTTGTTTACTTCAAGGTGAAGTGCAGGAATGTCAAGCATCTGACATCCTTGTGGTAAATAAATAATAATTACATGCTACTGATCCTTTAAAATGACGAGCAGCAGTGGTTATGACGATGGCTTTATAGCGGTTTAAAATAATCCATGCACAAAAATACTGCTCTGAATCAAAAATCGGCGTGATATTTTCACTGAACTATGGAGACATAATCAACAAATACTGCGCACACACACACACACACACACACACACACACACACGATGTGAAAGTTTACAAGTGAAAATTGTATTTCCAGATTTACTTCATCACCATGGCAACAATCCGGGGACAGGTTGCGCTAAAGTACAGTGGGTGCTTGTGGGTGTTCTGTTTATGTTACTGCCGGTTGCCATGGTTTCACTGGTACTACCAGGGTAGTGTGAAATCCACATAAGGCATCAACAGATCGGATCTTAAGCCACGCATCTGATCGCAAATCAGATCAAAGTGAAGTGTACCACCGTATCGCCCTCGCCTAATGGTTTTCCTTCTCATTTGCATAAAGTTAAACCGCACCCACTTTCACTCGTCCCGCCCACTTCGTGAGTTTCATAAGCTTGAGGACGGTATTTTTGATTTTTGTACCATACAGCTGCCATCCTCCAGACTGCCAGATGTTTTTCAGACCCTGTGCACACAGCGAGCTCCATGAAGACACGGTTTACCGGGGCTGGAGTGGAAGAACTCGAGCGTCCCGCACAGAGCCCTGACCTCAACCCCACTGAGCACCTTTGGTACGCCGGCTGCACCCCAGGCCCGCTTGCCGGACAACCGCTCATGTTCTTGCGGCTGAACGGATAAATCCCCACGGCCACGCTGTACAACATCTAGTCGAAAGCCTTCCCAGAACCGTGGAGGATACCATAACAGCAAAGAGCGAACATCTCCATATTAACGCCTATGACTTTCGAACGGGAGATTTGACACTCGGGTGTCCACGTACTTTTGATCAGGAATAATCGATGGATATCTACTGGTCATATCAGCAATGCAAAGTGAAAGAGAAACAGAAACGCAGAATGAGCAGCTTCACTTCTGGTGTACGATGTGCTTCATCTGCAAATTCGGAGGTTTGTGTCTGGGGACTTTTAGACTGCTGAGAACATTAAGTGAATTATCTACAATTAACATCATATCTGCCTGCATGGGGGTAAAAATAAACCCTGATCCTTAACCCGTTTCAGCCCATATGACCATGCACAACACTAATAAAGTCCTGCCCCCCCCCCCCCCAGGCCTTGGTGACACCAAATGAGCAGTGAATCACGCGTACAAAAGTTTCTACTTCACTTGTTTGTTTGTTGTTGTTGTTTTTTTTGGTTGCAGTCTCCACCTCTTTTCTGGCCACGAGCTTCACGATACTGAAAGCTGTAATCTGACTGGTTCCCTGTACGTCTGTTCACCAGGTTTCCGAAAGGAACACAACCTTCCAAACTCCGTGACATCATCATAAGCTTCTTTAAAATGCTTTCTATAAGAGATTTAGTCGAGACACGACGAACGTTCACGGCAGCACGTACGAGTCGTTTTCATAGAAACAGCGGTACGAACCTGATTAGTGGCCACTTTTATTTACGGATCCAGTTCCTCTCTCTAACAGGAAGTAGAGGTCTGCCCTGAGAAACTAGCTGATGTTTTCAAAAAGAAATCGAAACAGCTCGGAAAAGCACGAGGATTCGGAAGTACATCTTCACATGAAGGCATTTAGAAAAATATTTTTAAATCAAATGTGTGGGGTTTTTTTTTTTCCCTGTTTGTAAACAAAAACTGCAACGCTAAGGGTTCTCCAAAAGGTTCTTCATTTAGTTAATGGTTCTACCTTCCTTAAAAGAGTTCTAAATAGGAATATTTATGATAGGGAAACACTTTGTTGTATAATTCGTCACAGAACCTTTAAGGGTTCACCGAGCCTGACGACTAAAGAATCCCTCAAGGGTTCGAGATTTGACCGTTTTACTAAAAACACACGCGTGTACCACAATCACGGCGCCATTATTTTCTCCGATGAATCTGACATGCTTATTTCCTGCCACTCGGAACATTGAAATTGTTCTACATGCCAAGATAGACGTGTTTCTGACGATGCGTGCTGTTTTATCTGCCTCTGCACCAGGTCCTACATTCCTCAGATTCTCTGCATGTTGGTAACCCTTGACCCTCCGCCGTTTCATCAGAGGGAGGCCTTCCTGACAGCGCCAACCTCGGCCATGTTGCACCGCGGGAGCCGGGGTAAAAGCGCCACGGCCCAGTCGTTTCTCGCACACGGGACACAGGAAATACAAGTCTTCCTCATTTCCTGCTGTATATGAACACGGCTTGAAAGAAATACGACAGGTCACGGCTTGTTATTTCCTACGGCGCAGAAAAGCGGGCCAAACAGAAACTCAGAGGAAAGGATAAACGTGTTTGTTAAACAAGGATTAAACCGTACTTTCCTTCTCTGTACAGATTTTTTTTTAAAAAAAAACCCTCAACTGAGAGAGAAGAGCTCTGGAGTCTCTCCATCGAGCTCTGGTTTCTCAGTTCCTTTTTTGGCTGGTGTTGGTGTGAGCTCTTCAAGTGCAGGCATGCCTGTATATGAGTGATGAGATAAAGAAGTGCTTCCCAACTCACTCTCCCTCTCACACACACACACACACCTTCCAAAACCTGGCTACAGGATTCAACTACAGTAGAAGGGAAGGGAAGGGAAGGGGAAAGGTTCAGGAGTACATTCCTAACAAGCTGGTCCATGCCCCGAACTCCTCCTTCCTCTAGCTGCCTCTAACAAAACAACATAAATACAGAATTCATGGCCCACTCGCTCCACGACCCACTCATAATAATAATAATACAGTCTTTAGTGCTGTGCAAAACAACAGCCATGTGTCGTGAAGTTGATCAAATGACCCGGACAAACAGTTTAGGATTCAGAAAAGCCTTCGTTTTCAGGAGTTCGTTCCTGAAGCTATTTTAAAACGTCCAGGCCTAATTACAGAAACGGGCCGTCCAGCTGCGTTCGCCTCGTCCTTCACTCCTCCTGGTATTTTGGTTTTAACCCGGTCATTGTCTTGTCCCTCCCTAGCTGAGCAAAGAAACAAAAAGGAGAGAACAAAAGTGATCACACCATGTCCTACTCTGACACATCATCCCAGTCAAAGTGCTTTCTTCTCAAATGCCTCCTCCAGTAATCACACGGCCATCACGTCTGAATGCTCAGCCTGCTGGGATACATTTTTACAAAACATTCACACGGATCCAGACACGTGCTCCGACTGAGACAGTAGTATAACACACACAGTATATAACGGAGGAGCAGGCTGTAGTCCAGAGCTGCCAGAAATAGCAAATGGATCAACAGGGAAACACTGGACAGATTCCACAACGTAGTCAAGCCTTAATGACTAAACCGAAAAAAATCCGAACCGATCAGACGGGACACCAGCTCGATGCGTCTCGACACTGATTCACGCCGCTGACTCACGCCCATCCGCTCTAGCGGACACTGAACTAGAAGCTCAGGATGTGGCAAAAAAAAAAAAAAACACGAGCCGCCTCGACCGGGTCCTCCCGATACATCGATAAACAGTGACACGCTGATCTCCATACCGTCATCAGCTCATGCTCCGATAGTCTCATACACACATCCCGAAGGGTATTACATGACCTTCCTGACTGTTCCGTGTTGATCGTACGAGTTACAGTGACGTTCGCATCCACAGCAAATATCACTTCATCTACTACACGTTTCATACTCTCGATTTCTCGAGGTTAAACAAATTTGAATATGTTCCACATTATTTATTTGAGAGAGAGAGAGAGAGAGAGAGAGAGAAATAACCACATGCGTCTGTTTTCTCATTACGTATAGCACGCGTCCTGAAACCATATCACGAGTGACGTATTATATTACTATCGATTCCCTACACGCAGGTCATATTACAGACGAGCAGGACTAACACGGCAACAGAAACCAACAAACACAGAGAGAAGAACCTGCTGGATCGGGTTTGAGCTCCTGCATGCCTGCTAACACCGGGCCCTGTTCACACCACCACCACCGCATCATCACACCCTGTACCCGAACCGGGTTTCTCTCCGAGCCCTGGGAAACACTAAACAGGCACTTATGGAGGCTGGATCCATTAACGGTTATGTTTTACTGGGCATACAGTGCACTACGTAGGTGCGATCAGTATTACACTACACCCTATGTACTGAGCATATACAGTGAAAACCATACGCAAGCTAGACTGCACTGAAGCTGCAAAAAAAACTTAAATTAAAATCTAAATCAAAATCAACGACCGTGGATTATTCTCAAGCCTGGATTATACCTGCTTTTAACGACGTGTACGTGCATACGAGATGGCTGCCGCACGTATTGGAGCGTAACTTGCGCACGTCTTCGGACGTTAAACGCTACGCGTGGTACAATACCGTAAATGTTGGCACTTAAAATGTACTATTGCATGCGGATATTGAATACATTCAAATGAGATTTCAAAGCATCTCATGTAGCTTTCAGACCTACCAAAAGTTTGTTTTGCATACCGTTCTTCTGAATTTAATACGCAGAATTTAAGCCGCAGGGACAGCTGTGGATCAGGTGGTAGAGTGGGTTGTGCACTAATCGTAGGGACGGCGGTTCGATTCCCGGCCCACGTGACTCCGCATGCCGAAGTGTCCTTGGGCGAGACCCTGAACCCCAAGTTGCTCCCGATGGCAAGTTAGCGCCTTGCATGGCAGCTCTGCTACCATTGGTGTGTGTGTGAATGGGGAAACAGTGTAAAGTGCTTTGTAGAACCCCTAAGGTTAAAAAAGCGCTATATAAGTGCATACCATTTACCATCATCATTGCATACCTGATGGCGAGGATGGTTTGGCTCTGATGTACCTCTTAGTAAGTTTCGCTTTAATCTTGCAGATGTGCATCAGCTATGCAGGCAAGTATGCCAACAATGCTGCTTGCATAACTGTCGTGTCCGCACGTGCGCGCGATGTCACACGCCAAAAAAAAAAAATACACATCAGGCATCGGACCTACTCTTATTGTATTGGGGCGCAGAACGGTTACGACCAGGACGAATACTCATGTTCGAATTCAAATAAAAAGCATCACTGGATTTATAATGGCTACGATGCGAAATTCAGCTCACCACAGGCCAGGAGACAGAAACACATCTCTCTTTGTCTGGGAAAAATCTGCAGCGTAACACCAAATATACCCGCAGGGACGTGGATTGGATGATTGGCCACGGAAAATTAGGGCAAAACTAATTAGGCTGGCGCAGTAGGACACATGATGGAAAGGGGACAGAGGACAGAATCCCAGAGGGAACCGGTGTATTGGGGTCAGAAACTCCCCACCCACTTCTCTCTAATGCTCCATTTTCATGCTGTAGAGGTTCAGCCGAGCATACGTTTGCATCCTTTTCCTTTCCTTTAAGCCCTGAAAACAGAGGTAATGTCACAGGAGAAGCCGAGTGGGGGAAAGAGTGTTAACTCCGTGTGAGATACAGGGTTAACTTCAGAGCACAACATCCCCAACACTCACTGCACAGACTGCAGGTAGGCCAACTGTAATGAAAGCGTTAGGAAGTTTTCTTAATAAACGATAGAACGCGTGTCCATCAGGTCTGAACGTTCAGAGACGTCCCGGTCATTCTGAAAAGTCTCATAATAGGACACTGACTTGGGGTTATAATCTTGAAAAATCCTTTAAGTTCCTTGAAAACATAAAAACCCACTGGAGCGTGTAAAAGCACCTTCAGGATAATAACACCAAATTAGACCACAGACTTTTTTGGTTTGTTTGTTTGTTTGATGCAGTGGAATCTAGTCAAGCTTTATGCTGCAAATGACAGCAGGAAAACAAAAAACCACAACTAGTCAGCCTAGAAGGAGATATATATATATATATATATATAAATTTCAAACAATAAACAACAGAAATATTCAAAAGACCAATACACAGAAAAGGAAATGCAGAAGAAATATGAAGGGGTCAAGCGATGGATGGTTGGATGAATTAGTGGACAGACAAAAGGAGGGTTGGATCAATGGATGGAGGAAGGAACATCAGTGTAAACAGAGTGCTAAACGGAAGGGGAAATAAATAAAGGGACAGATAAATAGAAGGATGGATAGATAGATATATAAATAAACAGAGGGATATAGGAACTAGGTGAATGGCTATAGATAAACAAATGGAGAAATTGATATATATCGAGAGAGGGGGTGAACAGATAGACAGATAGAGGGATAGATACTAAGACAGAGGGAGGGATGGATGGATGGATGGATGGATAGATAGAGACAGACAAACATGCAGGCAGAGATAGACATACAGTCAGAGACAGACAGGCTGACAGAGACAGACAGGCTGACAGAGAGACAGACAGGCTGACAGAGAGACAGACAGGCTGACAGAGAGACAGACAGGCTGACAGAGAGACAGACAGGTCGACAGAGAGACAGACAGGCCGAGACAGAGACATTCAGGCAGAAAGACAGGCAGACAGACAGTGAGACAGAGAGGCAGATAGCAGGACAGAGAGAGAGGCAGGCAGACACAGGGGCAGACAGAGAGACAGGCAGGCAGAGACAGGGGCAGACAGAGAGACAGGCGGGCAGAGACAGGGGCAGACAGAGACAGACAGGCAGAGACAGGGGCAGACAGAGACAGACAGGCAGAGACAGGGGCAGACAGAGAGACAGGCAGAGAGACAGGGGCAGACAGAGAGACAGGGGCAGACAGAGAGACAGACAGGCAGGGACAGGGGCAGACAGGGAGACAGGCAGGGACAGGGGCAGACAGGCATGCAGGGACAGGGGCAGACAGGCATGCAGGGACAGGGGCAGGCAGAGACACAGGCAGAGAGGGAGACAGGGAGACAGGGAGGCAGACAGACAACAACCTCAATGAAAAGTAAAGTAAATTATATCAGAGCTAATACGCCTTACAAATGAAAGTCCGAATTCCAGCTTGATTTATCATCAACATCTCCACAACTCCCAGAGAAACCAGGATCAGCTGAGAACATTAACAGTAAAGACCTGTTCAGTCCACTCGGGGAAATAATCCCTTACAGAACCCAGGGCAGATGATCCAGTTCACACACTTAAACCAGTTTAAAACAGGACACAGGAATGCTAACGGAGGCGCATCCTAGAGGTAGCCTCAGCTAACATTATTAACAAAGTCTACTTAAACTCAGTCTAACACTAAAAGCAGATAATACACTCTAAATACATGTAAATATAACTGATCTAAATCACGTGCTGTATTCCACAGAGCCAGAATCCGAATCCGAGCTGGGCGTGTAAAAACGGAAAACCCGCTCAACTTTTTTCCTCGTCATAAAAACCAAAGCAACTCGTTTAAACAGAAAAAAACCTCACAGTATAATCTGTACTAAGTAATAATTAGTTCTGTTAGTTTGAATATGAAGTTAAAACTCACCCAGAGCTCTGTTCCCCAGTCCATGGTCGCGTCTTTATCAGCTCGTCCCAAAACTGTTGTTAGATTTCGAACTTGTCCCGAATTAGCTACCGTTCCCAGACCGCAAAACAAACTAACTAAGGTCGAGAAACAGATATCCCTTCTTGTGTTTGTCGTTTATCGTCATACATGACAAATTCCGAATCGAAAATCCAGTTTAACAAACGAGCGACTTTGCGTTGTCCAAGAAATTTTCGATGCAAAAAAAAAAAAAAACCTAAAATGGATCAACAGGCTTTCGTATCCGCGTCACTCCCAAATCCCAGATTCTTAAAGGAGCCGTATCACATTTACAAAGGCTGAGTTCCAATTGGATATGACTTAGACACGTAGTACACTACGTAGGGTGGAGACGGAATTCCGTCACGAGCTTCCTACATAGTGAGCGATGAGTCGTTTTGGTTTCGGCCCATGGACATCAGGCCTGAGGAAAAGATGCTGCACGAGGCGTTTAGTTCGTGGGTTTCAGACTTGTTGCAGCCATGAATAAGTGTGAAAAAAAAAGTCTTCAGAAATGATGAAAAAATTAAGCACATTGGGCAAATATACACCATGGTTTTAAGATGTGTAAAGTGTTGATTCAATTGGGTTTTTTAAAAAAAAAAAAAAAAAAAAAAAACATTCATACAGAACAGCATCATGTAAACAACACGTGTCCTAGTTTTATCATATAGTGTTAGTCAAGTTGACATTATTTATATTTGATTATAATTTAATAACATGGAAAGGTATTTAGTTTGATAAAATTCAATTTAGATTATTAAATGTACAACTATAAACTTGTAAAAATACACAACCATGAAATTTAGGAAAAGTGCAACTGTGAATTTTTTTTAAGTAGAACTATGAAATAAATAAAAAAAAATCACAACTATGAACTAAAATGTACAAATATAAACTAGAAACCATACAACATTGAAATTAGAAATAGTACAACTATAGCCTAAAAGTCAGAAATGTACAACTAGAAAATGCAACTATAAACTAGAAAAATACACAACTAGGAAATTTTGAAAAAGTACAACTGTGAATTTTTTTAAGTAGAACTTTGAAATCAAAAAATCTACAACTATGAACTAAAATGTACAGATATAAACTAGAAAACATACAAGAAATTGTCTAAATCTAAACCATTAGAAATTGTACAACTGTAGAATAAAAGTCGGAAATGTACAACTAGAAAATACAACTATGAGCTAGAAATATACAACTATACAATGAAAAAATATACACCTATGAACTAAAAAACTATGAAGTTAGAAAATATAGTTATTACTCTGATTGGGATAAGTTTAAACCCCAATACAAGTAACAACAAAAAGGCCCTAAGTGTAACAAGTATTCGTTTGTGGTTGATAGTAGTAGTTGATATTACAATGTATACAACAGCGTGTGTTGTTGTGGCATTGTTGGGAGACATTTATTTAACATTTATGGAAGGAGTCTCTGTTGTAAATGCTTTGTAACAGTCAAAGTTTCCCAGCATGGGAAAGTCTTCAGGACAGAGGAGTGTACGCGTTCCCGGTTTCTCGGTAAAATGACTCGCTAAGTCATTTTATCAGCTATAATGTCGATGAGAACAGGAGCTAACTTGTCCCTCAGACGTTCCACAACATTAACAATAACTATAAGCCGTTAAAATGCGGGGCATGTCATTCATTAATAAGTTAAACATAAGTGGAATAACATGCTCCAGACCATGCTATTATATGAAAATAACGCACTCAGCTGTGCATCGTGCTGCATCACACCCCCCAACATGCAATATTTTCATATAACAACACCATTTGTCCTGTTATTCCTTATGTGACAGTAGTTAATAGTGATCTCCATTGTCGTCATGTTAATAAACACAACGTTTACCCATTTTATGAAGCATGAACAATTTATTCACAACCAATATCATTATGAAGTACATTTTAATTTCATACAGTGTTTTTATACAAACTTTATAGCATCATTTGACAAATTTGACTATTTTTTTATATATATATATATATATATATATATATATATATATATATATATATATGTCCATGCTATTTCTTTTGTTTTCTAAACAATGTGGTTTTATAAGATATTGCTTTTAATTGTAAAAAAAAAAAAAAAAAAAACATTTTTTTTTTAAAAGTGGCAATTAAGACACCAAAAACATTTATGAATTGAGCCTGTCACACCAAACACATAATTTGAGCAGTGAATTAAAAAAGCTATCTTAAATATACAACAAACACTTTGAAAAGTTAAAACACACACACACACACACACACACACAAAAAGACAGCATATATGAGGTTCATCATTTCTTGAATGTGCATCCAGATTTGTGTCAAAATGATTTTTTAAAGCCCTCCCTGCTGAAAAAAAAAACAATAGAAACAAATTAATATGGTTTTAATGGTTATAATGGGAATTGTATTGGTTTTAATGGAAACTGTAATGGTCCCTGTGGTTCTCTACTGGTAATTTGTTGCCTTCTATTGGTGGCATGATATGTCTAGTGAATACCATTAAGGACCATCCATCCATCCATCCATCTATCTTCTACCGCTTACTCCTTTTCAGGGTCACGGGGAACCTGGAGCCTATCCCAGGGAGCATCGGGCACAAGGCGGGGTACATCCTGGACAGGGTGCCAGTCTATCGCAGGGTACAATCACATACACACTCACACACCCATTCATACACTACGGACACTTTAGACACGCCAATCATCCTACCATGCATGTCTTTGGACTGGGGGAGGAAACCGGAGTACCCGGAGGAAACCCCCGCAGCACGGGGAGAACATGCAAACTCCGCACAGACATGGCCCTGGCGGGACTCCATTAAGGACCAGTTATGGTAATGGTTTTAATGGTTAGCTGATGGTTTATAGTTGTACTTGTAGTGGAAACCGAATTTTTGTGATGGTTTCTATTGTTTTGTTTTTCAGCAGAGCTATATATATATATGTTTACGCTTAAAGATTATCCATTTTTTTATGCCTCCTGAGCGCAGAAATTTCTCTCCACATCATCGCCCAATATGAAATTGCTTCACTCCAATGTGTTTACAAAAGATTAAAGCATAAACAAAGCAAACATATGTCCATTCCAGCAGTAGGCAGTCCTTGTGTATGAAGCACAAATGCTTAGCACAAATCTAAAATCACACAGAGGTATCTTTACCTATGAGTCAAATTCAATGATCTTTTCCATCATTCTGGTTCAATAGTGCCATACTGACCGCACCATTAGCCTGTATGTTGTACGTTCCAGATCGTCTGTGTTTGACACACTTGAAAATTACATATAAAATAATGAGTAAAACTAATAATAAAAGCACACAGCAAATTATTGCTGTTCGAAGGTTGCTTTCTGGAAGAAAAAGGAAAACAGACAAAATTCAGATTAGTCAGTAGTGCACTACATAACTCTGTATACTACATGTTTTCAAGAAGTACGTTTGTATCAAGTCAATTAGTAAAACTAAAACATGTCCATGTTAATTACATACAGTATGATGACATTTTCTTACCTTGTACCGTCAGTGTAGCTATCTTTGTGTTCCTCCCAAGTTTATTACTAGCAGTGCACGTATATTCACCAGCATCAGTAGCCTTGGCTTTAGCAATGTTTAGCGTTATCTGACGCCTCCCAGTGGTCTTAGATTGATTTTGAAAGCTCCATGTCACTTCAGGTTCTGGATTCCCCTCTGCAGTGCAGCTCAGAGACACATCGTTGCCTACCGTCACCACTTGTGAGGGCTCGTCCAGCTGAATTTCAGAAAGATCTATTGAGAAAAATTGATATTGAAACTGAATAATGTTTATGTCACAGATACTGAGCAAAAAATGTATGGTTGGGTTTTTTTTTGTTCTTGTTGTTGTTGTTTTTTGCTCATGAAATCAAAGAAATCAATGTGGGCCAATTCACCCCGGATGGGACGCCAGTTCATCACAGGGCACCATGCCCATGCACATTTGTAACATGGTAACATGGAAAAAGTAACATGGTAAAATATACATGCAATATAAAATATACTGTTATACACATAAACATTAACATTTTAAAATGAACACATTAATATAAACCTGTGATTTGCTATTATTAGAACTATTAACAGAGCCATGCTCTTACAGAGAATTAATCAACTGTTTTTGACAAATCAGAAGTTAAAATTGAACAGCGCTGTGGTATAAAGGAATAGAACTTACACAGAACGTTAATGATCAAATTGTGTTGCTCAGTTCCATGCTTGTTCACGGCTGTTATCAAATATGAGCCGCTATCCCCCCTTGCGACATTATGAAGAGGTTTCACTATTTTCCCATCTTTTTCCCAGGTGATGTTTGCTGCAGGAGAAGCCATAACTGAACATTTATCTAAGAAGGATTCATGCTCCATCCCCTCATGGTGTGCAGGACATGTAAATGTAGGAGCATCTAAAAAGAACAGAGATTGCTTTTAGTATCAACATCAATAAATCTGTAATCATGAAACAATTCATGACATCCACAGAGTCTTTACAGCTTTTACACTCACACTCCACTGTGATCTTTGTGACACAGGATGCATTTCCTATCACATTAGAGGCAACGTATTGATACTGGCCCGAGTCATTCCTGCTGAGACGTGTACTAGGGCTGACCGGTGATTTGTCTCGATACCAGGTGATATTTGGAGATGGATTTCCCATAACATAAGGATAAGAGTCCAAGGGGGTATTTATCATAGGAGACCAACCTGAACAATTTATTACGGGTTTGTCTGAAAAATAGACACAAAGCACTGTGAGAAAAAACATGTCTTTTTTTTAAACTGAAAAGATTAAGTTACTTGGAAAAATGTAATATTACAATATACTGCTACAGATAAATACAGTGCATCCGGAAAGTATTCACAGCGCTTCACTTTTTCCACATTTTCTTATGTTACAGCTTTATTCCAAAATGGATTAAATTCATTATTTCCCTCAAAATTCTACAAACAATACCCCATAATGACAACGTGAAAGAAGTTTGTTTGAAATCTTTGCAAATTTATTAATTATGTGCTTTTTTTTGTTTTTTATTTTTAATAAATTTGCAAAGATTTCAAACCAACTTCTTTCACGTTGTCATTATGGGGTATTGTTTGTAGAATTTTGAGGAAAATAATGAATTTAATCCATTTTGGAATAAAGCTGTACTATAACAAAATGTGGAAAAAGTGAAGTGCTGTGAATACTTTCCGGATGCACTGTATACATGCAATATAAAATATACTGTTATACACATAAACTTGTGGTTTTCCTTGCAGAACTACTGCTCAAACTGCTGTTATGTAAATAATAACATACGATGCGCCACGCCGTTTTAGAAAAACACTAGAAACTCTCTAGATGCCTTTCCCTAGTTGTGAAGAGACTACTTGTTAAAATTCAACAGCATGTTTCTATTTATGTTAAAGTTGGCACAGTACTAGTGTCCTTTCCTGGTTTTCAGAACGTTAAAAATAATTTGTCTATCACTTTCTCTGATTGTATCTCCTGTTCCCCCAGCAAATCTTTAAAAACTTAAATCAGCATTTCTTTTTCTTCTTCATGTTTCTCTCTTTCAAGTAGTTCAAGTTCTCACTTACTGATGTTATCTCTGTTGATATGCACCTGATATGAATATGCGTCTCTTGCCAATATCTTCCTTAATTTGGCTGTCTAAATTTGCCTTATACCACTTCTAATAAGATGGGTACTTCTCGTAAATGTTAAACAAATTTAGGAAATCAAGTGCTGTTTTCAGTTCCGTAGCCTGTAAAGTTAATGCACCTTTTGGAACATCTGCCACACACATCACTGTGATTGAGTTGTTACTATACTGTATCAACCATAACATTTTAAAATGAACACATTAATATAAACCTGTGATTGGCTATTATTAGAAATATTACAGAGAATTAATCAACCGTTTTTGACAAATCAGAAGTTAAAATTGAACAGTGCTGTGGAATAATATAAAAGCACTTACACAGAACATTAATGGTCAAATTGTGTTGCTCAGTTCCATGCTTGTTCACGGCTGTTATCAAATATGAGCCGCTATCCCCCCTTGCGAGATTATGAAGATGGTTCACTATTTTCCCATCTTTTTCCCAGGTGATGTTTGCTGCAGGAGAAGCCATAACTGAACATTTATCTAAGAAGGACTCATGCTCCATCCCCTCATGGTGTGCAGGACATGTAAATGTAGGAGCATCTAAAAAGAACAGAGACTGCTTTTAGTATCAACATCAATAAATCTGTAATCATGAAACAATTCATGACATCCACAGAGTCTTTACAGCTTTTACACTCACACTCCACTGTGATCTCTGGGACACAGGATGCATTTCCTATCACATTAGAGGCAACGTATTGATACTGGCCCGAGTCATTCCTGCTGAGACGTGTACTAGGGCTGACCGGTGATTTGTCTCGATACCAGGTGATATTTGGAGATGGGTTTCCCGTAACATTATAAGGATAAGAGTCCAAGGGGGTATTTATCATAGGAGACCAACCTGAACAAGTTATTACGGGTTTGTCTGAAAAATAGACACAAACAACTGTGAGAAAAAACATTTCTTTTTTTTTAAACTGAAAAGATTAAGTTACTTGGAAAAATGTAATATTACAATATACTGCTACAGATATGTCAAGCCTAAAGCATCTCTGAAGCACTCACAGTGAACTGCAATGTTGAGAGGATCTGATGTCACTTTAGGAGGAGGTTGAGGTCCTTCTGGTCCCAGATTCAGTTCTGCCTCACATCTGTACTGAACTCCATCATCATCTTTGCTCGGGGAGATCTGAAGTGTTGTGGTTTTATCAGCTGGATATGGGGTCTTATCAGAAAAGATTTCTGTTTTCACTAGATGTTGTCCTTTGTACCAGTTCACAGTGAGGAGATGAACAGGAGCAACATTCTGAACATCACACTGGAGCTCGTACTCTCTGCCTTCAATCATCGGCCCTTTGTGATTCACGGTGCTGATGGACACCCGGTCTGGACGCTCTGTGGGGAAAGAATAGAAGTTTTCTTTGTATCATACATTGCATTCTGAGCAGGGCATAAGTTATTATATCTCAAAGTCAACAGGTAAGATACGACTCACTGTAAATAGTAACTGAGGGCCCGAGTTCGCGCTGCCCGGAGTTTACATTTATGTAGCAAACTGGTTTTATGTCCCAGTGCGTGAGGCTCTCTACCCTCCAGGTGATGTTCTGGACCTCTTGCGTCATGCCTACTGCTCCCTGAGATGCCTCCCAGCCCATGCCTTTGTGGGCGATGGTTGTAGAACAGATAGCTGAGACTGAAGCTCCAAACTCCACCACTAATTTAACAGGCTGTATTTTAATGGGACAATCACCTGCCAAAACATATTACTGCATTTAAATCATTTTAATATTAATACTGAGCTATTTATTAAAGTATTACACATCAAAATCATTTATACCTGCAATTCTGACAATTATAACTAAAAATGACACAGCGGCTATAAACAGTCATTTCTTCACCACCCTCTCTTTTGTATCTCTCTACTGAAGATAATAAAAATAATCATAATAATAATTCAATCACAGCATGTCATGTTACCAAGACAAAATGAAGTGCAAACTCTTCTGTCCAAAAGAGCTTCCCATAGTGGAAAACTTCTGCTAACTGCCTGCTACAAATCACTGACACTGGAGACTCCTTCCATAGATGGAAAGCTTCACCGTGTCAGTGATTATGCTTTTTTTTTCTTTGTTAAATAACATGTTTCTTAATCCATTGAATCAAGAATTCAACAATGCTGTGGTATAAAGGAAAAGAACTTACACAGAACATTAATGGTCAAATTGTGTTGCTCAGTTCCATGCTTGTTCACGGCTGTTATCAAATATGAGCCGCTATCCTCCCTTGCGAGATTATGAAGAGGGTTCACTATTTTCCCATCTTTTTCCCAGGTGATGTTTGCTGCAGGAGAAGCCATAACTGAACATTTATCTAAGAAGGATTCATGCTCCATCCCCTCATGGTGTGCAGGACATGTAAATGTAGGAGCATCTAAAAAGAACAGACTGCTTTTAGTATCAACATCAATAAATCTGTAATCATGAAACAATTCATGACATCCACAGAGTCTTTACAGCCTTTACACTCACACTCCACTGTGATCTTTGGGACACAGGATGCACTTCCTATCACATTAGAGGCAACGTATTGATACTGGCCCGAGTCATTCCTGCTGAGACGTGTACTAGGGCTGACCGGTGATTTGTCTCGATACCAGGTGATATTTGGAGATGGGTTTCCCGTAACATTATAAGGATAAGAGTCCAAGGTGGTATTTATCATAGGAGACCAATCTGAACAAGTTATTAAGGGTTTGGCTGAAAAATAGACACAAAGCACTGTGAGAAAATATGTTCTGTTATACAAGTGTAAAGTCTAAAGCATCTCTGAAGCACTCACAGTGAACTGCAACGTCGAGAAGATTTGATTTCACTATCAGAGGAGACTGAGATCCTTTTAGTACCAGTTTCATCTTTGCTTCACAACTGTACAGAGCTTCACCTTCATCTCTGCTGGCGACGACCTTCAGTGTAACAGTCTTATTACTAGGAGTTTTTGTAGGCAAGTCTGTGAATCCTCTGTTTTTCAGTAATTTGCCTCCATTGTACCAGAAAACAGCGAGGACGTTCACAGGAGCGAAATTCTGAATGTCACACTGGAGTTCATACTTTTTTCCTTCAGTCATCGGCCCTGTTTGATTCACAATGCTGATAGACACCTGGTCTGGAATCTCTGCGCAGAGAAACAATTTATCTGCCTTCAACCTCCTTCTATTTACAGTATATTGTACTTGGATTTGTAATGGTTTGCGGTCCACATATTAACAGTGACCACCAAAGATTTAATCCCAAATCATTAAATCAACACCTTGATACTTACTGTAAACGATAATCGGGAGCGTTTTGCTGCATTGTGTATCATTCAGCATCATGTAGCACACAGGCTGTATTTCCCAGTCGGTCAGATTGTCTGTTTCCCAGGTGACGGTCTTATTTTCAGGACCCAACACAGTTCCCAGTGGAACGCTCCAGTTCAGATGAGTGTAGTTGGAGAGGGAACGGCAGCTCACTGAGACCGGCTCTCCGTATCGTACCACCAGCTCTTCAGGGTCCAGCACAAGGTCATTGAGCTGAGCAGGACAATCTGCAGCCACTTCTAGGAACATTCAAAAGGAAACGTTTTGTGGTCATTCTAAGAATCACAGCTGGACCGTTCTCAGAGCAATGGTTGGATTGTGCTATTGATAGGATTCATACCAACACAATACTGTACGTGTTCAGCTCAGGCTCATACAGTTTAAAATACTACATAGAGCTGGTTATTCCAAAGCTCGGTTGTCTATTTGAATATTGACATGCCTCCCCATACAATTTGAGCCATATGTTCTTCTCATGATCAGCTTTGCATTGCTACTGCCTCACTTACTTTACCACCATGATCTACTGAAGATTAATGCGTGCCCTTCTGTAGTATTATTTGGTGTTCCCGAGGACTGGGGTCAGTTTAATTATAAACAGTTAGACATTTTAGCATTTACACCTTAATTGGTTCTACGCCGTCTGTTATTTCATTGGATATCGACCAAACCCCTAGCTATTGGTCAGTGGCTCAAGGATAGGATGCCATTCCTTTAATTGGAGAAATTTTATAGACTCTGACTCTGACAAATTCCTGAACAAATGGCAATCATTTATGACTTACTTTATGACTGAATTCATTACAAATTTGACCCCCTGACAAACTTTTCATCCTTTTTTTTTTTTTTTTTTAAATTCCTCTCTTTCTGTGATATGAGTCAGATTTAGTGTTAATACGTTTGAATAGGGAAAAAAAAATTGGGAAAAATAAGGTAATAGTAATCACGACAATTTAATTTTTAGACATTGTATTATAATACCCTTGGGATAAAGTTTAAATTTCTTTCATAGCTTGAAAATTTAGGACCATAAAGTAAGAGACGTTGTCCATCTAGTTTTCTTAAACATAATCTTTCTTAATTGCTGTTTTTTTCTCTCTCTCTCTCTCGTGCCATCTTTCACCAAGAAAATAAAATTTAGGATGAGCAGAAACGTTGTCCAACAATACCTACTGTAAAGCTGACTGACAGATATCCAACATTAAAAAAATACTTATTTTTTTCTTCTTCAACCAAATCTAAATCTCCTGCATCTGTAATGTATATGAAAAAATGCTTTACCATATTTGAAGGAGATTAAACAATCTGTGGAGCACTCACTGGTTATGATAAGAGTATCTGATGTCACTATACGTGGAGACTTAGGTCCCAGATTCAGCTCCGCCTCACAGCTGTACCGAACTCCCTCATCATCTCTGCTGGGGAAGATCTTGAGTCCGGTGGACTGATTCACTGGAATCTTAGTGGAAATGTCAGTAAAGTTTGTGGTGTTCACTAGATCGGGTCCTTTGTACCAGTTCACAGTGAGGAGATGAACAGGAGCAACATTCTGAATGTCACACTGGAGCTCGTACAGTTTTCCTTCAGTCATTGGCCCTGTGTGACCCACAGTGCTGATCAACACACGGTCTGGAGGCTCTGCACAGAGAGAAGATTTTTTTTTTTCTACTGCCTGCCTCTTTCCACGCATAATATTTGAGCATTTTGTAACTTTGTGTGTGTAACACACTCTTACTCACCAGTAAATCAACACTTCGAAATTGGATACTTACTGTAAACGGTAAGTGGGAGAGTTTTGCTGCATTGTACATTATCCAGGATCATGTAGCACTCAGGCTGTATTTGCCATTCAGTCAGATTGTCTGTTTCCCAGGTGACGGTCTGACTATAAAGACCGGACACAGTTTCCAGTGGAACGCTCCAGTTCAGATGAGTGTAGTTGGAGAGGGAACGGCAGCTCACTGAGACAGGATCTCCATATCGTACCACCAGCTCAGGAGGGTCCAGCACAAGGTCATTGAGCTCAGCAGGACAATCTGCAGCCACTTCTAGGAACATTCAAAAGGAAACGTATTGTGGTCATGCTCAGAAGCACAGCTGGACCGTTCTCAGAAACACATTCAACAGATGATGTATTTTTGCAAATTACTACACAGGTCTCACTTTGAAAAGAAAATATATTGTATTCAAGGTCACTCAATGGTTTTGTTTGGTTTTGTTAAGTTTCCTGAAGCTAGCTGTTTTGAAATTCAATACTGCAACAAATACTAGCCCCTGCCTTCATTGTTCCCATCAACAAACACGCTTTCTCAACATACGGGCTTACTCAGAGCCAGCAACTTACAGGTGCATCTCAAAAATATTTGTGGTATTTGTGGTAAAAATCGCAGTATTTTTTTTTCGTAATTGAATTCAAAACTTTCATATATTCTAGATTCATTACACATAAAGTTCAATATTTCGAGCCGTTTTTATTTTAGTCGCGATGATTATGGCTTACAGCTCATGGAAATCAAAAATCCAGTATCTCAAAATATTAGAATAAAGAATTTATAATACAGAAATGTTGCGGTATCGAATTCCTGGTGTCAAGCCACTCCTGAACCAGAGGATTTTTGATTTCCATGAGCTGTAAGTCGTAATCATAAAGGTTCTAATTTTATTCAATTTTTTTGAGATGCACCTGTAAATTATAATGTTCTGTCAATATTTACATGGAAAAAAGTTAGGCACATTCTTAAAATGATTTTCTGAGCATCCAATTCAGATGAATAATAATAATAATAAAAAAAACACCTTTTTGTGGACTTTAAAAGGATGATACTATTAATTAATTCATCCATAGTTTTGAGTGGGGGTCACTGTGGCTTAGTAGTTAGCACAGTTGTATCACAACTCTGGTGAGTGAATGTGTGCATTTTTTCCCCCCCCCTTGCACTTGTTAACATTTAGTTAATGAAATTTTAATATAGGAACAAAATTTTAATATAGGAACAAAATTTTAATATAGGAACAAAATTGACAAAGAATGTACAAAGAACTGGAATGCTTGTTCTACATTAGCAGAGCATTCACTGTTTTCCTATTATGGAGCAGTGTTCTTGTTTTTTCTCTCTCTTACATACAGGTACAAATTTTATTTAAATTGAGAATAAATACAGGTGCAAGCAAACTGATTCAACCCCCAATTGCAAATCAGGTTTATTGTCAAAATTTACAGACTTTCAGCTGTTTGCGATGAACAAATCAAACAAAAGCAATTGAAATGGTTCAACACAACGAATGCTTCAAGTGATTTCCCCAAATTCAACTGAACATGTAACTTATGATGACTTCTCCAGTTTCAGAAATTATTCAACCCCTTCATGGCAAGCATCTTTAGTACTTAGTAGAGCATCCTTTTGCTGTTATGACCTGCTGCAAACAAGATGCATAGCCAGACACCAGCTTCTGGCAGCGTTCCTGAGGAATCTTAACCCATTCCTCATGAGCAATGGCCTCCAGTTTACATCTGCAACAACTAATCGATAAAATCGATAATAATCGATTATGAAAACCGTTGTCGACGAATCTCATTATGGATTAGTTGGTCTGCGCGCGGCACGGGGGAGATTTACTCATTACGTTACTTCTGCTCCGAAAACACGCTTAGGAGAGTAAATACTCAAGTTATGTCCCAAATGAAATACTGTACACTTACACTATGCACTGTGCACTCTACCGTCTAGTGTGCGGATTTTAGAAAGGTAATATCATCTCAAATATAACACTAGCTTTTATTTTTACTAATCGGAAATATAAGCCGCTTCCTAGGCGACGGTGCCAATGACTTTCTTCAGTTTACTTTCTGTCAGCGTTATCTCTTATTCCCAACATGACCTCAGTCCTCATAAGACGGAGGCGAAATCATCATGTGACTGAGGAAGAAAGTGCGTAACCTCCAATTCCTCTAAGGCAGGGAAGCATTTTAAACACCGTGGAAAGCAAACTGATGCATGAGGACAAACTTATGTTTATATCCAAAATGCTCCACTGTGTGTAAGGGGCAGGGGAAACTGGTCACGCTGCTTAAAAGGTTTTGTTTAATTTAAGTTTATTGTTATTATATGTTGTATTTGCGCGCTTGCAGTGTAAATTCTGTCATTTATTATAACGGAAGTGATGTGCTAGTAACGAGTATCGGTGTAGACGTGCTGATACAGATTGCGAGCGCTAGCAAGATCTGTAATGTCCAGTTAAAACACTATGATCAAAAGTAAACACAAGTAAAATAATATGTCTAAAGGCAGTGAGTAACAGAAACCACAAGATGCAGTGAAAGTGAATTTTTATTATTAATTTAGAACTGTAGTTTATTCGGTGCTTTTTGGGCATCCATAAAAATAATGCATAAATAATATAAAATAAGTTATATATACATATAAAAATAAAATTTATAAAATTTATTTTATAATATTTATGCATTCTTTTTATGGATGCACAAAAATCACCAAATTAAACTACAGTCCTAAATTAATAATATATATTCTGATGTGTGTGTGTGTGTGTGTGTGTGTGTGTGTGTGTGTGTGTATATTGGGTCCTTTTCTGTTTTGGACAAACAGTTGTGTAAAGTTTTTGTCTGAAGTTTCTATTTGTAACACTCATTTGTGGATTTTATTTTAAATAAACAAAAAAAATGGTACTGAAAGTTTGCCCCGCCCCCATCTGATTAATCGATTAATCGAAAGAAAAAAATAAAATAAAATAAGCGGCCAACTAATCGATTATGAAAATAACCTTTAGTTGCAGCCCCATTCCAGTTCAGTAATATTCTTGGGGTTGCGTGCTGCACCCGCCTTCTTCAAATCCCACCAGAGGTTTTCTATGGGGTTCAAGTCAGGTGACTGTGCTGTCCCTGTAGAATCTTCCAGGACTTCTTCTGCAACCAAGCCTTGGTGGAATTTGAGGTATGCTTGGTATCATCGTCCTGTTGGAAGGTCCAATGATGCCCAAGCTTCAGCTTCCTCACAGACGGCATGAGGTTTTCTCCTAGGATTTCCTGATACTTCAATGAATCCTTCTTGCCTTCCACACGCTGCAGGTTTCCAGTGCCAGAGGATGCAAAGCAGCTGCAGAGCATCACCGAGCCTCCACCATGCTCGACTGTGGACAGAGCGTTCTTTCTTCATTCATCTTCGTCCAGACATAACGCTGATCGATCGTGCTGAAAAGTTCCAGTTTTGCTTCATCGCTCCACAGAACAGAATCCCAAAACTTCCGTGACTTATTTATATGACTTTGAGCGACTTTTCTTGTGCTTTTGGGTCAGTAGTGGTGTACGTCTTGGAGTTCTGGCATGGAAAACTTCTGTGTTTAGTACGCACGTTACTGTGCTCACGGAAATCTCAGTGCCTGTTGCCACCAAGTCTTGCTGCAGGTCTTTTGCAATCACCGGAGGGTTTTTCACAACCTGCCTTCTCAGAAATCCGGTTGCAGCCATTGATCGCTTCCTTTTTCTGCCCCGTCCAGGTATTTCATCTATTTTTTGCCCCTAGCCAGTTCAGGTATTTCATGTGTTCCAGCTCAAGCACACTTGGTGCAACTAATGAACCCACTGTTTAGTTGCATCCGGTGTGCTTGAGACAACACCTGTTTGGTATATGTGTGCTGTTGTGAGGGATTTTATTCAGGGGGTTAAATCATTTTAAAACTGGAGTAATCATTATAAGTTGCATGTTCAGTTGAATTTGGGGAAACCACATGAAGCATTCGTCGTGTTGAACTATTTCAATTGCTTTTGTTTGATTTGTTCATCACAAACAGCTGAAAGTCTGTAAACTTTGACAATAAACCTGATTTCCAATGGGGATTGAATCATTTTGATTGCAACTGTAAAAGTATTTTACATCATATTGCTTTACTCTTGACTTTATTAACATATGTGACCTTGACGTAATCCAAAAGTAATCAGATTACATTACTTTCATATTCTGATGTTTGGATTACTGATTACATTATTTATCAGGTAATTTGTAACTGTAACAGAATACATTTTGCACTAACTCTCCCAACCCTGAAACTGCCACTAATAAACTATAAAGCACTAAATGGCCTCGCCCTGCAGAACCTGAGGTATCTTTGAGTTTTTTATGATCCACCACACCAGCTTCGATCAAAAGCTGCAGTTAGAATAAAGAAGACTACAGCAGGGGGAATTTTTTTTTTTCTTACAAAGCCCAGCAGTTATGGAACAGCCTTCCAAGTAGTGTTCAGGACTCAGAACATTAATTGGACGTCTCATCCATTATTCAATGGATAACTTCACTTGGATAATGACTCATAATAAAGACACTATCTGGTGTCACCCAGAGAAGGGTGTTTCCCTTTTCACTCTCTATGGTTCCTCTTCTTTCTTTTTTTTCATGCAGTGTCAGGAACATTTTCCTTGCCACTCTTGCATCTGGCTTGCTCATTAGTATTTAAATTTAAACCCATATCTGTATTTCTGTAAAGCTGATTTCTGACCATGCCCATTGTTTAACGTGTTTTATAAATAGAATTGAATTGAAACTCCACGCTACAAACACAACGCCCACATAACCATCTGACTAGCGTTTTAGTCTGTCTGTGGTTTAAATACAGATGAGTCCATATTTAACCCTCACTATGCACACTTAATTCAACATGGACAACATATTGTCCTGATCGGTTGGATGTTGGTCTACATCTACTAGATTTTCACTCTCACTCTTTCTTTTTCCGTTCTCTCTATCTCTCTTTAATGAAAATAGAACAAATACTTCACAATTGATTCACAACATCCTAACACTGTATTAGAAATATGATACAAGATAAGCAAGGTGTTGAGAATGAACTTTTATTGTGTTGTGAAGTTACATCCAAAAATGTGTGATTTCCTCTACAGTGTGAGAAGATGTGCTTTAGCAGCATTATGAAATTATCAGCAGCCACGCCTCACACAGCAACTCTTCTCAAGTCCAACCGGGTCTCAACCTTACTTCAAATGTGTTAAATACGGAAGAAAAAAAAAAAAGAAAAAACTCATGGTCTTCTCATCCATCAGCAGTTTTTATAATAGAAACTTGCAGGTGTAGTAGAAATGTACATATCATTGCTTGGTAAAAAGCCACAAATTTTCAACACAGCAACTGTGAGCACATTTATCCCCATCAGCAGGTCCGAGCATTCTTGCGCTTCTGCTTCTAATTCAAAGTAGTTACAGTATAACACACTTTCCAGTAAACAACTGAGCAATAAAAGTTAATGGCAGAAAATAAGCAACGTACTCATATGCCATGTGCTGAAGTCTACGACTCTCATTTCAGATGTTATAGCACAAGGGAAAGAAACACACAGAAGAAATGCTCTGCTGTAACCTTGTCGAGATGGAAAGATGAAGACTTACCGCCATTTATGAGTGCAACAAACACCAGACCGGTTAGCTGTGTAAGGTACAGCATGGTCTGATTTTACCAGAAGACCGACAGGTGAAAATAATGTTGATGATGGCAATGATGATGATGATGATGATGATGATGATGAATAATCAAAATAAAAAAAAATACACAAGGACGTATCCAGCAATGACTACAGAGGTGGCAAAGTGAAACTGTTCTCTTGTCTGCAACAAGCATAAGCATGCGCCGAGAAAATAACAAGTGACAGCAGGAAATCCTGTTAGGTGATCTAATAGGAGGTACCCACTTCTGAGGAAGATCGGCCGTTGAGCATTTTCGCCGAAATAAAAGCGATTTTTTTCTATGGCGCATTTCAAGAAAAAAGTGTGCTAAAGAAACTGTATTTATAACAAGCTGGAAATGTATATTTTACAACGTAAAAGCTTTCAGTCGTGGAGACCTTAGTGTTTGGGGCTGTTTAGGTATAAAAATGAATTTACAGATACAAACCACACATACCTACACAAGCACTAATACTAACCATACTAATGAAAGTAAATCAACACATATCATGCAATAACATATAACAGTACCAGTATTGGGCATGACCAAGGAATAAGGCAAACATTCACTCATCTGACACAATATTTCCACAGCTAGAGCTTGGTGGATGACTCCAAAATGCCTGTCATTCATTATAAGAGCAGCAAAAAGTATATATAAAAAAAAATCTATCGAAATGTCACAAAAACATTTTATTTCTGAGTAGTATGAGGGCTATTCCATCAAATGGATGCCATTTGCTTGTTGTAACTCTTTCAAATATGCTGTGTCATAAATTACCCTCTATTTATTTTAAGTACAGAAGATAAAGAAAGACCCTTTAACACCACAGTCGCTGAAGAGATCTCATAATATAGACCAATTTACCATTCCAACAGAAGTCATTAATTAAGTAAAAAATGTCACATTTCGGGCTGTGCTGTGATAGGAAAATAATATATAATAATGACTAATGTGGTGTGATGTGGCCCAGACGCAACGCAGAGATACTGTTACTACCCCAAAGTTGATTATTTTCCAATAACAAAATAAGAACAGAATGTCAAATCTCACAAAAACATTCAGCTTGTCATGTTAAGAAACTGAAAATTATAAACTCCTCTATCCTGAAGAATGTCCTATGTCGGAAAAGTTACAGCTGTACCTCTGAGTGCTTCAAAGCGCAAACACTTGAGACCCCTTATGAACAATTACACACCCCTTTAATTCTGCTTACGTGGACTGCTCACCATGCCAGTCCCTGTATACGTTATTGCTATAGAATTTATAAGCATATTTATATAAAACTCGGATTTGTCTTGCAGCTCGAACTATTGTCAGAGGTGCTGTTATACAATGATCTGACCAATCAATATTCAGAATTCAATAGCACTGCCGCGTACACAATAAATCTTGTGGTATCAACTGTCATAAGCAAATCCCCAGCACCAGGCCCATAAACAAAGCTTTTGTTCTGGTCATGTATACAAACAAATTTAACAATGGCATTGTACAATTCACTCTAATGGTTGAAGCCACAAGCCTAAAACATGTACTTAGGGTATGGGTAGATCATGCACCTGCAGCAAATTGTTTTCACATGTTTATCAGTGTCATTTTCAAGCGTCAGTCTACAGAAAGCAGTCTCTAAGCAGATCACATTGACGCAATGCATGCAACCACAAACCTTAGTTTTTCAATACCACATGGTACACACTGTGCAACAAAAAAAACCTCAACCAGTAGTGAGTCACATACAGCCTACAGTCACCATAACAACCAAAACAACATAAATAAAATGTTATTTCAACATTATCCACGCATACCAACGTACACTTGAAAAGGAAGTAAACTGTCCAGCACATTTTTTCATTTCACTTTTGACACAATAGCATATCTATGCATACGTAGAAAGAATAGTAGGTCCTAGAAAAAATATATTTATTTCACTGATAAGTATGCTTTATGTCTCAAGTAAGTCCAAAGTATGTGTAGTATAGATAATATATACTGTAACATATCAAACTCTAAGTATACCTTCAGTAATCTATGATATACAGTATGTACTCATGTACTCAATGTTACTTAAAGAGCTCTTTAAAATGTCCTACCGTAAACTAAATTTCTGTAAAGGCAGCAACTTTATTTGGTCAGAATCAGTTGAGAGGAAGGGCTTTTAACAAATAGCATGGCAGTAGTTGACAGGGGGTGGAGTAGGGTAGAGTTTATGGGTTGAATTGAATCGAGTGCAAACCTTAACCACATTGACAAAATGAAATTACTGTGAAATGCAGTAGATTTCACCCTCATGTTCGAGCTAGTACAGTACAGTGAGGTGGTTTATACAGACCCAGCGATGAATATGTCCAGTTTAAATATGAGCATTATGAAGGAGGTGCAATGAGAATAGGAGGAGTCATGCGGAGAAAATGAACGTTTATGCAGAGTTTTGGGGGGCCTTGGTAGCTCGGGGCCCAAGACAATTTCCAACGTTTGCCTAATGTTAAAGACCGCCCTTGGTTCTTATTTCCCTATTCAACTTGAAGCAAATTTGTAGTACAACTCCTTTGAACAAAAGGTCAGCTGTATTTTCCTCCAATACAGAGTCAGAGTCTCTCTATTGAAGCAGGTGTTCACATGACACTCTGATAGGATTCAAGTGAAAGTGAGGCATACCAAACACTAAGAAATTCTGAAATTCATGTAAATATTTCAAAGATTTATTACGCTGTTGAAACATTTTATATTAAATTTAAAAAGATACTTAAAGTAAGACACTAGGTGTGAACAGTATTGATATGTGCAAAACATACAGGAGGAAAATATACAAATATATAACATACATGTGCAAAGTTGCATGTTTGCAAAAACATGAACATGCAACATGTGTGCAATATGAGGCTGCGCATTAAATAGTGTGTATTTAATCATTCTTGAATGATTAACAGTCTTTTGTTTGTATGTGTGTGGGATGAGCTGTGAAATGTTGTGGGATGCAGAGTTACAGCAGCAGGAAATGACTAAATAGCTTTACAAATGTTAAACATGCTAGACCTGCATATGCTTGCATTCTCTGACACTTCAGATTAATACATTGCACATCCCCATTAACTAATTGTTGGAATTAACCTGTGTGGATAGAAAGAAGGTGAGATGAGCCAACCTTACACTGATCCCAGTTCCTGAAGGAGTTGACAGAGCTGTCCAGTCTTCTCTGGATGAGAGTCCAGCCTTCCTGAGTGCTGCTCTGGTTGCACCACTCCCAGAACAGATAGCTGGAGTTGCATGGATGTAGCAGTGTTACGTCAGGTGACGTATTGTGCTGGTGTGTTCTCTCTCTCGCTCTCTCTCACTCTCTCTCATTCTCCTTGTTTCGCTCTCACAGATGAGTCCACCTTAACTGGACGTGCCGACCTTGTGCACGGGGAGTGGAGAAGAGAAAATTGTGCATCCTGTAAAAGAAAGAAGGATGTTATGTCGGGAGAGGAATGTGGATGCGTGGCGTGTGCACTGTAAAACCGGATGAGTTCAATTAACTCGAAATATTTGAGGAAAATAATTACCTCAAAACTTTCTGAGTGATTCTGTTTGTTTTGGGATTATTTCCTTCTTGCCATCATTAAATTGGCAAAGAAATCAACGAGTTGAATGAAACGTGTGTCTACCTCATTATTATGATTATTAGTTATGTTATTACTTTTTATGTTACACCTCGACCCTAGACCGTGGTCGTAACAAGCAGGTAGATGCCACTGGTGCTTTCTTCTGAGTCCAGGAGTTGCTGGTAATCTTGCCATGGATCTACAACAACAGAAGCCATATTCGCTAAATGAATGATATTATTATTATTAACTCATGAAAGAAGCTGGCATTGTTAATAGGCCACAGTACTGTTAATTTCTCAGCTCTGATTGGTTGGAAGGTTTATTTTTTTATTAATTGTCTTTAACAGCAGCTCTGACAATAGTGCCAGCTGTAAGACAAATCACAAATTTATATTAATGTCACGATCTCGCCAACAAAGGGCACTGCGGTGATGACGTGCATGAGCTGCTGGAGAGCGCGTGTACGTGCTTGAAGTGCGCATGGACACTAAGACTGTGTTTACAATGGACATGTGCACTTGTTTTGGTTCCTGTGATGTCCCTGCCCGGTTCAGTTATTGGCGGAGGCGCGAGGGTGTGTTGTGAAGTGTTGCCAGCAGTAAACCATTAAGGTAATTGTGACTGGTTATTTAAACCCCTCGTGTTGCTGCGCACGATGGGCAGTATTAGGGTATAGCGTAGCGTCACGCACAATAGAGTAATGACGCATTAAAGGAAAGATGGAATGTATAATGGTGCCAGGCGGTAATATGTCCATGCTCTGTCTAGTTTCCTGTTCCTAGTTTCATGCTCTAGTTTAAAGAGTGTTCAGGCCAGAGTTTAAAGAGTGTTTATGCCAGAGTTTAAAGAGTGTTCACTGCATACCTAAATGTTTATGCCATAGTTAAATGAGTGTTTTTGCCATAGTTGATTGAGTGTTCATGCCTCAGTTCCACGAGTGTTTCATGCCTGAGTTAAGTGAGTGTTTAATGCCTGAGTGAAATGGGTGTTTCATGTCATAGTTGTGTTCTAAGTTTAGTGCTTTATGCCTCAATCCTAGTTAAAGGATAAATGTTTAAGTTTCATGTGCTTTGCTTAAGTGTAAATAAAGACGTTACTCCTGTGCTTACTTCCTGTTTTGAGTTGTGTGTCGTAACAGAATACTGCCCCTCACCATGGAAGTAGCAGGAGAGCTCCTGGTCGGGAAATGCTCGGATTACTGGCCGCGTTTCCTCTCTGTCCAGTTTCCACAGAGGACAGCCGCCGAACCCCCGCCGGAGATGTATGGGTGGGTGAACCACCCGCTGCTGTTCCTGTTTCACAGCCAGGTGTACTTTGCCAGCCTACCAAGAAACAGCGGTTGGGCTTCCTAGTATCGCGGTTTCATAGCCCGGCCCGGGATTGGGCAGAGCAGCTGACCCGTTCAGGGTCCAGTGCCCTCTACGACGTCACCCAGTTCTGGGAACTTTTTCTGAAGGAGTTCTCGCAGCCGGGGCAACTAAACAGCCTGGATGTACTGGAGAGGGGAATCGAGGTGACGGACAAGGAGAACCTGCCATTCCACCTCTATTATGCATGGCTGGACCGGATAGAATCAGCAGCTTCGCTTCCCGTTCTGGTCAACGTGGTGGAGAGGACATCTAGATGCATGTCTGAGGGCTGCGGGAGGGAGACTCAGCTACAGTGCCCTACCTACAAGAAACTGGGTCTCCAGGAAGCATTCTACTGCTCAAAGGAATGCTTCAAGAGCAGTTGGCAGGAGCATAAACGCCTACATGGGAAAGCCCGTGCAGAGAACCAGCCCGAGGTCAACCTGGCGACCTCTGGGCCCCTGCCTGAGGTCAACCTGGCGACCTCGGAGCTCCAACCAGAGACCCGCGGGGAGGTCTCTGCCACCGAGAAAGCAGTCCCGCTGTCCTGTCCCGCCGAGGAAACTGTCCCGCTGTCCAGCACCGCCAAGGAAGCTGTCCCGCTGTCCAGCACCGCCGAGGACGTCCTGCCGCGCTCCAGCCCCGCCGAGGACGTCCGGTCGCACTCCAGCCCCGCCGAGGTCGTCCCTCCGAGCTCCAGTCCAGCCGAGGACGTCGCCCAGCATTCCAGTCCCGCTTAGGACGTCGCCCCGAGCTTCAGCCCCACTGGGGGCGGTCCTCCGCCTGTCTGCTGCCCGGCGGAGGCTGCCCTGTTTCCTGATACATCAAAGGACAGATTACACAGGGGCCCAGGACCGCTGTTGGAGGGGGGTGCTCTTTGGCGACCCAGGAGAAGCGCCTTTGGAGGGGGGTTCTGTCACGATCTCACCAGCAGAGGGCGCTGCGGCGATGACGTGCACAAGCTGCTGGTTAGCGCGTGCACATGCTTGAAGTGCGCATGGACGCTAAGACTGTGTTTACAATGGACATGTGCACTTGTTTTGGTTCCTGTTATGTCCCTGCCCGGTTCAGTTATTGGCGGAGGCGTGAGGGTGTGTTGTGAAGTGTTGCCAGCAGTAAACCATTAAGGTAATTGTGACTGGTTATTTAAACCCCTCGCGTTGCTGCGCACAACGGGCAGTATTAGGGTATAGCGTAGCGTCACGCACAATAGAGTAATGATGCATTAAAGGAAAGACGGAATGTATAATGGTGCCAGGCGGTAATATGTCCATGCTCTGTCTAGTTTCCTGTTCCTAGTTTCATGATCTAGTTTAAAGAGTGTTCATGCCAGAGTTTAAAGAGTGTTTATGCCAGAGTTTAGAGTGTTCACTCCATAGCTAAATGAGTGTTTGTGACATAGTTAAATGAGTGTTTTTGCCATAGTTGATTGAGTGTTCATGCCTCAGTTCCACGAGTGTTTCATGCCTGAGTTAAGTGAGTGTTTAATGCCTGAGTGAAACAGGTGTTTCATGTCATAGTTGTGTTCTAAGTTTAGTGCTTTATGCCTCAATCCTAGTTAAAGGATAAATGTTTAAGTTTCACGTGCTTTGCTAAAGTGTAAATAAAGACGTTACTCCTGTGGTTACTTCCTGTTTTGAGTCCTGTGTCGTAACAATTAATGTATTTGTTCTAATACATTATTATTTCTACAGCTACAACTCATTCACAAGGTCCTGTATGATGGACAAATTGGCCAAGTTGTTGGATAAAGCCTAACTGTTGCTATGGTGATGTTTTCTGTGAGTTTATTTAGTAGTTATTTAAGGAATCTTCAGTCAGAGATCAAGCTGTATTTGAACGTTTTCCACCAGAGTAAAGTCTGCAAAGTAAACATTTTTTCCCCTCAGTAATATGAAATACATTTTTTTTGTCATATTATCTAAGTGAGAGAATAAAGAGAGTCTAGTGAGAGAATTAATGTTTATAAATGCTGTATTGTAGATTTTAACGGGAACTTGTTTTGCAAACATTCAACACCATTAATTGTATCTATAAACGGATACATAATATGGTGTGCCATACTTTAATAAATAAAATGAGCAAAAAAAATTTTTTTTAAAAGGGCACACCCTGTTATATTTTATTTTTCACTTATTCGGCATTTATACAGGCGATGCATTGTGTGCATTTGTCACTTTTTTAGCTAACCTTTTGGTGAGCCCTCTATTGTAGTACCAAAAGTAATAACAATGATATTATCATCTTTGATTTATATTTCACTTCTTTCCAGACACTTGTTCTCCCTTGTTATTACAGAAAGAAGGTCCCCTGGGTTCAGGCCCATGCTGATAGTGCCAAAGTCCTTGCAAGGATTCTGACACAAGGGCCAAGGAAACCTAAGATAACCCAAATTGTGTAGAGGTTTAAAAGGTGAATAAGAACGTTAATTTGCCTGGTCTGTTATTCCTATTGGTGGCCATTTCTCAAATTTGGAAAAATAAAATTGAAAACAAGAAGCATCTAGATTGGTGTGTGAATAGCACACGATCTTTAGCAGCTTTTACTTATCCTCTTGGGGTTTAACTGTCATTTTTCTTTTTCTGTTCATCACAGACTATTTACTTCCAAAGTGTTGGCCGCTTAGTTCCAAAAGTCATGTCAATATTTAGAAAATTGGGATTGAATAAGGAAATCTCATTTGCTCTGTGGTCAAATGTAATATTATATAAAGTCAAAGCAACAGACAATTTATAACTAAAAATAAAAAAGACTAATGATGACATATGAATGACAATATCAAGCAATATCAATAGACAATAGACAATATCAATAGAAATTTAGTATATTGCTGTATGAATCTTTGATTTAATTGAACAATATGGCGTCCACTTGTTATTTGGTAGATTATAATATAGCACTTGATCCAGCACAGCCTTTCAGTTTGCATTTTATTTTTATTTTATTTTTTATATTGTTCTCTGACCGCTACTCATGCACAAAACCTAATGAAATGCAATACTAAACTGAGATCACATCACCCCTACCTTATCCACACTGCACAGGCTCCCAGTAAAAGTCTTTTATTATCCGACATGCCAGGTTTGATCATAAGCTACAGGATCTTTATTAGTGCTTAGAATACAGCAGGGGGCAGAGATTTTTCCTTACAAAGCCACAGAGTCATGGAAAAGCCTTCCCGTTAGTGTTCCGGACTCAGATACAGTCTCAATTTTTAAGTCTAGGCTGAAAATTGACTTGTTTAGGCAAGAATTTTTGTTAATCGCTTTCTCTGAGAAAAAGGCATAGATATGGAGAGTTCATGAGCATAAAGCGTTTTGGTAAACATGGAGGTTTAGATGCTCTCCTTGTTTCTCTTTTGAGCCACGCTTAATTCCTTCTGGCTATTTCAGTCCTGCCTGATCCATCTTGACGCTCCTCTGCTTAGAGCCTCCTTCACCTGAGAACACTCACTGTTGCTCGGGATAGCCCCACATGGATAGCTTAAAGATTGCTGGGAAAACGCTGTGGATGGTTCCACATGGATACCCTAAAGATGGTTGTGGGTGTTCTTGGATAGCATTACAGGTGCATCTCAAAAAAATTGAATATCGTGGAAAAGTTCATTTCTTTCTGTAATGAAATTAAAAAGTGGAACTTTTGTATAGTCTAGATTCATTTTAAAAAAGTGAAATATTTCGAGCCTTTTTTTGTTTTAATCTTGAAGATTACGTCTTATAGCTCATGGAAATCAAAACTCCAGTGTCTCAAAATATTAGAATAAAGAGTTTATAATACAGAAATTCTGAAAAGTATGTTAATTTATGCACTCAATACTTGGGTGGGGCCTGTGGCACTGCTGAGGTGTTCTGGAAGACCAGGTATTGTCAGAATCAAATCCTCACTGTGCACACCTCACTTCAACAATGAAGATGACCCTGATAGAACTGAATTATGAACTGGGATATGACTGGCAAGTAGAGACACCATGTTGTCCTGAATGGTTGGATGTTGGTCTACGTACATCTACTGGATTTCCTCCCTCTCTCTCTCTCTCTCTCTCTCAATCTGAGCTGGTATTCTCTAGAGGCTACTAAAATTGTGATGAACAGCAGTTTAAATCACTGACTGCACCTTTAATGAAAGTATTATTTTTAATGAAAGTTTTTCAAATGTTATAACACTACCTCACATTTGAGTTACAAATTTCTCAGAGATATGTAATATGTAAAAATAATCAAGTTCTAAAAGAAACAGGACACAACATAAGCAAGATCTTGCTGGGATTACTCTTTTTTAATTATTATTATTAACTTAGTGACATAATGTGGTGTTATGTTATACACATTCACTATGTGGCCAAAAGTATGTGGACACCTGACCATCACACCCATATGTGGTTCGTCCAGCTTAACGATGCCCCTGTGCACAAAGCGAGCTCCATGAAGTCATGGTTTGCCAAGGTTGGGTGTGGTAGAACTCTGTGGGTGTCCTGGACAGAGCCCTGACCTCAACCTCACTGAACACGTTTGGGACGAACTGAACGTCCCAATCAGTCCACTGTAAAACAGATAAGGATATAAAATGGTGAAAGTATTCATGAATTAATCCATATTTTAATTGTTTTTATTATGGTCTGAAAACCTTCACATGGTGGAAACCTTACTGACTGTTTCTGCCATTTTCCCTGCCAAAAATCATAAATAAATGTCCCCTTAAAACATCACCATATTAACTATTAGATTATGTAGAGCTTCTGCTGTACAAGTTCCCTGTGAATCAGTTACTATAGACACTTTATTCTCTTCTAATGATCTATTTAAATGGAAACTGGATTTATTAAGCACCTTCTGACTAGTTAGAGAAAATATGGTTTGTTATATGTGTGTAAAGTCTAAAGCATCTCTGAAGCACTCACAGTGATCTGCAATGTTGAGAGGATCTGATGTCACTTTAGGAGGAGGTTGAGGTCCTTCTGGTCCCAGATTCAGTTCTGCCTCACATCTGTACTGAACTCCATCATCATCTTTGCTCGGGGAGATCTGAAGTGTTGTGGTTTTATCAGCTGGATATGGGGTCTTATCAGAAAAGATTTCTGTTTTCACTAGATGTTGTCCTTTGTACCAGTTCACAGTGAGGAGATGAACAGGAGCAACATTCTGAACATCACACTGGAGCTCGTACTCTCTGCCTTCAATCATCGGCCCTGTGTGATTCACGGTGCTGATGGACACCCGGTCTGGACGCTCTGTGGGGAAAGAATAGAAGTTTTCTTTGTATCATACATTGCATTCTGAGCAGGGCATAAGTTATTATATCTCAAAGTCAACAGGTAAGATACGACTCACTGTAAATAGTAACTGAGGGCTCGAGTTCGCACTGCTGGGAGTTTACATTTATGTAGCAAACTGGTTTTATGTCCCAGTGCGTGAGGCTCTTTACCCTCCAGGTGATGTTCTGGACCTCTTGCCTCATGTCTACTGCTCCCTGAGATGCCTCCCAGCCCATGCCTTTGTGGGCGATGGTTGTAGAACAGATAGCTGAGACTGAAGCTCCAAACTCCACCACTAATTTAACAGGCTGTATTTTAACGGGACAATCACCTGCCAAAACATATTACTGCATTTAAATCATTTTAATATTAATACTGAGAAATTATACTATTAATGGAGAAAGATACTTTTGGTCATTTAATTTTGAAAATATTTGTGAAAAATTAGCAACTGCTGTTTACACTTTGGCTAAACCTGTTCAGACCTGCATAAAATGTTTGATCTGACACACTATTGCTGTACAGAGAGGTCATGAGTCTTATAGAACATTTAGTTGATAACATACAGTATTTCCTCTAGCCTCCACTCACACCAGTGACATCAGACTTACTTTCTACCATCAGTGAGACTGTCCTTATGTCGTTCCCGTGATCGTTCGTAGCAGTGCACGTATATACACCAGCATCAGCAAGCCAGGCGTCAGATATTGTCAGTACTGTTTGCCGCCTCCCAGTGGCCTTAATATGATTTTGAAAGCTCCATCTCACTTCAGGTTCTGGATTTCCATCAGCAGTGCAGCTCAGAGACACGTCTCCGCCTGCCTTCACCACTTCCGATGGATTGTCTGGCTTAATTCGTGGGCTAGCTGTGGAGAAGGTTTACACAAGAAAATGTTTGATATAATGCTATGAATGTAGCTGTATTATAGCTGAATGACAGTAATTATGAATATTTTTGAAATATCAGAAGCCTATCACTTTAAAAATGTAAGAATATGATTGGATTTGTGTCCTATAAAATCAATTTTACAGCCACTCTGTCTTTTTACATGTTATTTTCAATCAGTCCACTGTAAAACAGATAAGGATATAAAATGGTGAAAGTATTCATCAATTAATCCATATTTATATTGTTTTTATTATGGTCTGAAGACCTTCACATGGTGGAAACCTTACTGACTGTTTCAAATCACTGACACTGGAGACTCCTGCCAAATATCATAAATAAATGTCTCCTAAAAACATCACCATATTAACTATTAGCCTTAGATTATGTAGAGCTTCTGCTGTACAAGTTCCCTGTGAATCAGTTACTATAGACACTTTATTCTCTTCTAATGATCTATTTAAATGGAAACTGGATTTATTAAGCACCTTCTGACTAGTTAGAGAAAATATGGTCTGTTATATGTGTGTAAAGTCTAAAGCATCTCTGAAGCACTCACAGTGATCTGCAATGTTGAGAGGATCTGATGTCACTTTAGGAGGAGGTTGAGGTCCTTCTGGTCCCAGATTCAGTTCTGCCTCACATCTGTACTGAACTCCATCATCATCTTTGCTCGGGGAGATCTGAAGTGTTGTGGTTTTATCAGCTGTATTTGGGGTCTTATCAGAAAAGATTTCTGCTTTCACTAGATGTTGTCCTTTGTACCAGTTCACAGTGAGGAGATGAACAGGAGCAACATTCTGAACATCACACTGGAGCTCGTACTCTCTGCCTTCAATCATCGGCCCTGTGTGATTCACGGTGCTGATGGACACCCGGTCTGGACGCTCTGTGGGGAAAGAATAGAAGTTTTCTTCGTATCATATATTGCATTCTGAGCAGGGCATAAGTTATTATATCTCAAAGTCAACAGGTAAGATACGACTCACTGTAAACAGTAACTGAGAGCCCGAGTTCGCACTGCTTGGAGTTTGCATTTATGTAGCAAACTGGTTTTATGTCCCAGTGCGTGAGGCTCTCTACCCTCCAGGTGATGTTCTGGACCTCTTGCGTCATGTCTACTGCTCCCTGAGATGCCTCCCAGCCCATGCCTTTGTGGGCGATGGTTGTAGAACAGATAGCTGAGACTGAAGCTCCAAACTCCACCACTAATTTAACAGGCTGTATTTTAACAGGACAATCACCTGCCAAAACATATTACTGCATTTAACTATTAATCAAGATAAAGATAACTGATAAAGATAATTGTACCTTTGGTCATTTGACTGTTGTTATGACATCAGATTATAAATAGAATGTATAAGTTTCTCTTGTGGTTTCAGTCAGATTTTTTTTACTTTGAAGACAAAAATCTTACTGCGGTCAGTCTCAAGCGAATATGGATCATACAGAAACATTCAGCAGATACTGATTTAGTTTAGCAAGTCATTTCTCTGAGCACCCCATTCAGATCATGCAAATCACCTGTGTGTAGTTCACATATAAAGAAAAAAAAAATGCCTCAACTGTCTGACTAGCACTTAAGTCCGTAGTTATGTCTGAGGTCTGAATACAGAGGGGGCAGTGTCTGTCTTGAATCTTCACTATGAGCACTTAATTTAACACTGAATCTGGCCATGACAGAACATAACTGGGAATTAGACACACCATGCTGTCCTGATTGGTTGGATGTTCATTAGTTTTATCTCTCATGTTTACAGATGGCAGAGGCAAGATATTTCTCTCTCTCTCTCTCTCTCTCTCTCTCTCTCTCTCTCTCACCAAATATTACAAAAAGTAACAAATTATAAAACTGGCTTAAAAATCATTGACCGCACCAATCTTCTCAAACTTAACTTTTGCTTCGAATTCAAAGTACTTACTGTGGAATATGTTTTCAAATGAATAACTAAGGAATAAACATTAAGGAAAATAAGCTAAATAGTTTAAGTATCAAATGACACAAGGGAAAGAAATACACATATGAAATCTGCTGAAAACCTGGAGAGATGAAATGATGGAGACTTACCATTTATGAGTGTGATCAGGACCAGGCCGGTAAGGTGTGTAAGGTACAGCATGGCCAGATTACACCACTAGATCGATAGGTTTTAATAAGGATTATGATGATGATGATGATGACGATGATGATGACAATTTATAACTGGGAATATATATTTTAGGAAACAAATGTATCAGTATTGAACACTTGTGCATGAGGCTGTTTAAGTTGACTTGAAATTACAGACACCAACAACACAAATACAAAAAGTATTTAATAAACTACTATACACTAATGACAGTAAATCAAGACATATCATACAATAACATGAGTATCAATGTTTGTCATTATAAAAAAGATATGAAAACATTCACTCATCCATCCATCCATCCATCCATTTCTATACCGCTTATCCTACAGGGTCACGCGGAACCTGGGGCTTATCCCAGGGAGTATGGGGCACAAGGCAGGGTGCCAATACATCGCAGTGCACAATCACATACACATTCACACACCCATTCATACACTACGGACACGCCAATCAGCCTACCATACATGTCTTTGGACTGGGGGAGGAAACCGGAGTACCCGGAGGAAGAGAACACGGGGAGAACATGCAGACTCCACACACCCAAACCCTGGCGTTGTGAGGAAAACGTGCTAACCGCTAATTTTAAGGAATATTGCAACATCTAGAGATTTATGGATTTCCCCCCAAATATCTGTCATGATTGTTTTTTAGTAGAAAGAAGCTATGTCTAATATGAGCAATCAAATTCAGTTTTAACCCTAACCCTAACCCTAACCCAAAAGCTTAAACAACTCTCATTCTCTTCCTTGTTTCTTCCTGCTCCTTCAGCCCTCTCAGTCTCCGTCAGCTCTCCCTCTCCTTTCCTGCTTTTATTAATTTTTTAATTTTTTTTTAAATTGAACTCAAACATCATCTTGAGGCTTAATAAGAGATCAGTTTAAATTTTTGGTAAAAATCTTCTCACTTGACTGCTGAATCTTCTCCCCTGACTTTTAAAGGAATTTCTTACATAACTTAATAAATGCAAATTTATCAGTTCATCAGTCCTTAAGTTGAGTAATAGGTGTTTTGCACACACTGGGCATTGGTCTTGCTAAATATGGTCTTGGAGTAATGTTGGCACAGTGTTTGATAACTCTGGTAAAGTTAGTTTCATATTTGGGTATTTCTATTCAGTAGCACGTGAATGGCATGCCAAACTTTGAATGTGACATCAAAACGAGAACCAACTTCACCTGTTTAATTAAAACTCTTGATTCCAAGATAGTAAAAAAAAAAAAAAAAAACATTAATAAAACTCGAACATACTGAAATATTGGGGAATGTCACTGAAGTACCACAAAAAAGAAAAGTGTATAAAAAGCTTCACCTTGCTGCAAAGGAAGAAGAAGAAGAAGCTCTGAAATGCAAGCCAGCCTACAGCATACACAGGTTAAATGATTAGCTGTACTTTTCAAATCCAACATCTAGTTGTACAACAATAACTGCCTTCTACAACAATTTAACCTCATATTGGTAATGAGCATGGATTTTTCTTACCAAAAATGAGTAAGACCCTACTCCAAGTAGAGTTGGTATGAAGGCAGGAAAACAATTTGATTTATTTAATGATTTGATCAGGAACAGCTTTACAAAAATGAACATAAAACAATTCCATAACTGTCTACGCAAGCTTATAACAACTTCTTCAAAAACAAATGATTGCCCCATATTGTCCACTGATGAAACTGTTGAATTGCTTCTACTTTATTTTATTTAAAATTTTCATTTTATGCTCAACTTCATGCAAACTTTGAGGATAACCAAAAGAACATCATTATTTGCAGCAATCTCAGACACAAACACCATTTACTTAACTTCACTGAAATGTATTTTCTCCTCTCTGAGGTGGACAAACTGAGAAATTATGCTTAAGTGAAAGTATAGCTATTGTGTCAAAATCTGACTCAATTAAAAGTGGAGGTGTCTAGCCAAAAAATGTATGGAAGTGCAAGTCCATAAAAATTTTTAAAAAACAGTTGCTACTTTTAAATTTACTCAAGTATTAAAAAGTCAAAAGTAACTATTAAATAATTACTAAATTATTTTAACTGATGAAATTAAGTCAAAGTCATGTTCTCATTTGAAATGTAACATTTATTCTGTCTCTAAAATTGTTAGAAGATTCTTTTTGTTCCTACTATTTTGCCTGAAAACATTCAATCTCTGTCAGTTTGTGATATTTACTATTAGCTAGAATTTGGTGTGCTGCTCAAACAGTTATGTAAGCTACTGGTACGATATCAATGCTAGTTTTTTTGGGATTAGCAAAGAAAACAGGCTAGCCTGGTTAAATAAAGCCAGTTAATGTTGAACGTACCTCGTGCTGTCAGTCGGCAGAGATGGAAGCAATTGCAAATAATGACTTATAATAGGCAGCCTAACATATTCAAATTGTGAAACAAGGGCAAAATCCAAAAAAACAGCTAAAAGCTCAGGCGAGCAGCAAACAGACATGTGGGGACAAAAACCAGAAGGAAAAAGAAAACCAGAAAGAGTGTGTACAAATAACAAGGTTTGATTATGTCAGGAGTAAAGTCTGAATGATATTTCACATCCAGTGTGTGTTTGTCTGTATTATATAAGCATGTGATGTTAGAGTTCAGGTTTGTGTGATTGTAAACCTGGTGGCCTTGACTATGTGTGTGGGTGTGTGTGTGTGTGTGTGTGTGTGCTGGGAAGTGTTGCTTTTTCAAATCAGATGGAATCTATGCTATCTAGAAAGGCAGAAGTAGATGCCTGGTTTTATATGAGTCTTTGGTTACTCCATTATATTGAAACATTTTACTGAGGTAGGTCCAGGGGCCTTCATCCTCAGGTTCAACACTGCAGTCTTGTAGTTTATCCATATCCATATCAAAATGCACATGGATAGCTAAAGTGCTGGTTACATTGTGTATGTGTATAACGCCCATGAGAAGGTCACAGTCAGTGACGAATTGTCATGATTCTTGATTTTTTTTTATTTTATACATTGATGATTTTAATTGGATGATGAACTGAAATGATTGGATCCATCCATGTATTTTCCATACTGCTTATCCTACACAGGGTCACATGGGTTCCTGAAGCCTACCCCAGGGAACACCCTGGACCGGGTGCCAACCATCACAGGGCACAATTGCGCACACACATACCACGGACTATTTGGAAATGCCCATCAGCCTACAACACACGTCTTTGGACTGGGTTAGGAAACCGGAGTACCCAGAGGAAACCCGTGAAGTACAGGGAGAACATGTAAACTCCATGCATGCAGGGCTGAGGAGGGAATCGCATCCCCAACCCTGGAGATGCAAGGGAAATGTGTTAACCACAAAGCCGCCGTGGCCCTAAAATGATTGGATGCTAAACAGAAATAACTGGATGCTAAACTGAGCCCATTCTATTGATGTATAGTGTAGTCATTGGCTATATGAAAGAAGAAGAGACCTTTTTTTTTTTGGAAATGTGCTTAAGTAAGACTACAAGAATTCAAGTCCAGTACTCCTCAAGTATTTTCCCCACCGCTGATACTTTCTATTTCTATAAATCTAGTCACAAATGAATGCTTTGTGTCTTTTGGTAAGTTATCACAACATTTCCAGAAAATTATTGTTTCATGTAAATGAGACATATATGAGATATTGTGAAAAGGAACCAGTTGTGGTGTGTCATATGCATATCAAAGTCAATTCTATTTTTTCACTGTACATCGAAGACCATTGTGTTTGAGATTAAAAGATGAATATAAGACGACGGATCAGAATTTCAGCTTTCATTTCCTCATATTTACATCTAGATGTGTTAATCAACTTTGAACATGGCACCTTTTGTTTGAGCCTACCCATTTTTTTTTTCAACTGATCAGAAATACTGGAAAATGTGACTGATAGGTGTTTCTTGCTGCCCGGGTTAAAGTGATTGTTTAAAGAATTAATGGCTCTGAATGTCTGCTTTTGCTTTGAGCCCTACATCTTGCCTGTAAAGACTGCATTTGTTGTTCATAAACTAACATGAAAACCAGAGTGCTCTCTATGAGAGAAAAGCAAGCCTTTTTGAAGCTGAAAAAAAGCGGGAAATCTATCAGAGACCTTGCACAGGCTTTGGACGTAACCAATACAACAGTTTGGAATACCCTGAAAAAGAAAGGAACCACTGGTGTACTAACAACCAGACATGTAACAGGTCAGCCAAAGAAAACAGCTGATGACAGAGCTGTGAAGAAAACCCCAAAAACAACAGTTAGTGACATCACTAGCAACCTCCACAGGGCAGGGGTGAAGGTATCACAATCCACCATTTGAAGAAGACTTAGAGAGCAGAAATATAGAGGCCACAAGATGCAAACCTTGTGAAAATGTGGAAAGCCAGATTGGAATTCACCAAAAATACGGAAATGAGCCACGAAAGTTCTTGAGCCAAGATTAACCTCTACCAAAGGGATACAAATGCCAAAGTGTGGAGAAAGAATGGATTTGCTCATGATCCAAAACATAGGCGCTCATCAGTCAAGCATGGGGGAGGTAGTGTCATGGCTTGGGCTTGTATGGCTTCTTCTGGAATGGACTTAATAATCTTTATTGATGATGTAACTCATGATGGTAGCAACAGAAGTAATTTAGACTAAAAAGTGTACCTGAATAGTCTAGAGGTAGAAGTCTACCTAAATCTGTCATCTAATTTACAGAGAAATGCATCCAATCTGATCATGAGGAACTTCCTCATGCGGCAAGACAATGACCCCAAAAGCACTGCGAACATAACAAGGGACTTTATCATGGAGGAAAAGGGAAGGTTTTAGAAGTTGTTACAACCCACAATATTCCACGGGTATGTTTTGTGTTTTAAATCTGTGCAGGTCGGGACATTCCAGACTACAGTCCAGGACTTCCTGCCTTGCCTTGGATGCTGCTCCCTCAGCTTTGTGTGCTGATTCCGCCCCAAAGATGACATCATCAATGTGCGACAGTATTTAACGGCAAGGGAAGGCAGTGCTATCAGCTTTGTTTTGCCAGTGCTCACTTGTTTTGGCTTTGGGTTATGTTTGTTAGTCCGCTCCGTATTTTCCTTGTGATCATTCTGGTTTTTGAACTGTACCTGTCCTAACTCGGAGCTTCATTTGCCCTTTGATATCCAGTTGCTGTCTAGATTTGTATACAGTCACATTACTGTATTTTTGTAAATATCAAACACTGTATATATTCACCGGTAGTAGGGATCCGGCTGCCATTTCTGTTGAGTGCGGGTTTGTCTCTGTTTTTGGTAAAGGAATCTAATTGTCTTTTGTTTATGTTTTACTTTTTAGATAAGTTAGTTTCCCATAAACTGCGATTTTGTTTGTTGTTTTGGCCTTGGTCCACCTTGAAATTCTCCCTGGTTTATCCGTGGTGTACAGGACATGTGTATATACCCTGTAAAATTTACCTTTCACAAATAAGCACTGATGAAAAACACTGATGAAAGATAATAATGTCTTTAATGTCTTTAAAGCGCTCTCCATTTACCTTGACAAAAAGCCAGTGTGCCATATTACCACAACTTTCAAGTGGGGAAAATCAGGTCAAGACAAGATTACTGGCTGCAAGATTACTAATGTGAGGTGGGGAAAGGGGGCGGGGCTTAAATTGTGTCAGCTGCTAGTGGAGAGTCCCAAACACCTATACAATTGTCAATTGTTTCATACTTTTGCATATGTTCGTGTGATAACTGTGATAAACGCAGAACTCCTACACAACATGCATGAAAGTAGACAGGTATGCATGAATCAGAAAAACTATTATGATTTAAACTAATAATGTACATTTATTTGAGGGGGCTAAAGAATATTTAGGAGTGCTAATGCCTCATAAAACTGATATAGCAACTAACATTGCCACTGACAATAAATCAACAACAAAGTATTCCTTTCAGCAATTGCTCATTGTCATCTTTATCATATCTGAGTTATGATAGAAAATGTTCAGTTAAATACTATGCTCCAAACAGATGCAGTCATCAAGTCCAGCAGAATGAAACCAAACCGATTTACTGCTGTCTTTCTGAGACTTTTGTCAGGTGTTTTCTGTTCCTGTAATGTTTGCCCATCTGTACAACTCAGTCGTCAGTATATGGCTTTACTTCACCAGTACTTGAATGGGTTGAATGGGTTTAATCATCATGGTGACCCTCCTGAGAGAGTACGAGCCTCCGTGGAATTCAGCCCAGTACACTCCGTCCTGGTAGCGGCTGCGGTAATGGCCTCCTCTGTACCAAACCCCGTTCAGGTTCGAGTGAGCACACATGTGGTACCACCAGCCCCCCTTTTGGTAATGAGCACAGTTACCTGCAGGAGGATGCACAGGAGACTCGACTCCATCATTCAATTCAACAACATCAGATCACACACCACAGAAGACATGTACTGTATTTCAGTTTATACTGTATATGAAAATGTGGGTGTGTCTTTGAGTCACATTTGATCTTCATTGCTAACACTAACTAGCCTTCTGATCTAAACTGAATAAAAAGATTACTTAGGGGTAATTTTGAGTCAAATTTTACAATGGAACCCAGTGATCAGTACATTTATTGTTAAGAAGGGTTAAGTCTGAGAAGTGAATAAAAAATGCTTGGCTACCTGAGTACGCGTCCTTGTCGCGGTCGAGTGTGGTGAAAGCTTTATTGCTGTGCCAGGAGAGCGAGTCACCAGCCGTGCCCTGGTAGGATCCCAGTCTCAGGCGGTACCAGTCGCTCTCAGGCTCTATGTTGAAGCTGTCGTATTCTGCGAAAGCCTGCCGGCCCTGCCAGTCCTCCATGTGCACGCGGAGCTTGTAGGAAGCCTGTGAGGTCAGCCAGTAGAGATTCTCCAGACCCAGCCAATACTCACCATCCAGATTTCCAAAACCTTGCTGCGTAAAAGCCGGAAATTTCAAACTGTGGTTAAATTTAAACAGGGTATGACCCTGTTTCATAAACTGCCCTCAGATTGTTAAAAGAGCATAAAAGTGAGAGAGAACACAAAGGTAAATAGAAAACGCCCAGAGCCATATAGGTGCTTGTGTTAAGGTATTTGGTGTGCTAAGGTGTCTGGGGAAGCAGACTAATTGTAAAACATTACGTCTTAAACATGTCCACAAACAACAATGTTGAAAGCATCAAGACACTTATATGCTTTCAATTATTCTCTAGTATAAATGTTAAGAGTTTTTATTAGATATGTATATATATGTCTGGCCGTTGCAGGCTAGACCAGTGGTTTTCAAAGTGGGGGCCACCAGGGGGTGCCCGGGGGGCCTTAATAATTTGCTGTGCCCATCCCTCCCACTAGTATGTTTTCTCTTTCTCACTCTCAGACAACCACACACACACACACACACACAATCAATTCCTAATGTAATGTAATGTAAAGATGTAAGATGTAATTATTAATTTAAAAAAAGGGGGATATATTCAGAAGTCTGTATTTTTAATGTGTTTTAAAGACATCTTGCCAAAGGGGGGTCTCGGTCAAATGTTAATGGAAAAGTTTGGGAACCCCTGGGCTAGACCACTAGCGTTTATCCACTGACAGGATGGCAAGCCGTAAGGATCTTTTAGAGTTACACCATCTGAAGGTGTTAGTTTAACCAAATATCACTTCCTGTCATTTAATGGCAATTCATAACAATAAATGGATAACATTTAAGCTAATGTCAATCTGAATCCTAAATAAAATTCTTGATAGGTTAGTCAGATTATCTCCAAGTAGCATCAGGTTGCACCTACTCAGGTCATTTTGCGTTCAGGTTTCGTGCACATCTTTTCTTTGTTTGTATATAAACACCAAAGAAGACGATAACATATTGAATATCCCCATTAACTAATTTGCCTGTATAAAACCTGTGTGGCCTGAAAGAAAGTGAGCTGAGCCAACCTTGTACTGATCCCAGTTCCTGAAGAAGTTGACAGAGCCATCCAGTCTTCTCTGGATGACGGTCCAGCCTCCCTGAGCACGGCTCTGGTCACACCATGCCTGGAACAGACGGTTGGAGTTGTGTGGACGCAGCAGATAGATAGCACTGGTGCTTTCTCCTGAGTCCAGTACATGCTGGCAGTCTTGCCATGGCCCTGCAACGACAGAAGACATATTTGCCAAATTAATGATATGATCAGCCCATGAAAGAACTTGACATAGCACTTATACCACAGTGCTGTTGAATTCTCCAATCTGATTGGTTAGAAGGTGTTGATTGCCAACTGCAAGACAAATCCTAGGTCTATATTAATGTACTCGTTCTAATCCATTATCGTTTCTACACTACGTATGGTGGACGTCATTATAATTGGACAAATTTAACAGTAGACATATGCAGTGTGGAGACAAGCTTTGTCCTGTCCTGTCAGAAGTGGTGCAGTAAAGGGAGAAAAGCTGGGGATGATTTCACAGGCCCTGAGGGGCTCGTGGGTAAAGAGGACCTTAGGTAACAAAAAATTGTCAAGGAGAATGAAAGCTGTCTATTAACCTGTTAGCGTATTTCTACTGGTGGCTGTGGCTTAAATTTGGACATAACACAGGAATCTGGCCTGGTGTGTGACTCACAAATATATTCAGCAGATTTTGCTTCTCTTTTTGTGGTTTAACAGTGAGCCACTTCATCTCTCAAAGATATCGTTCACAAAAGGCCTAATTGACAATGTTTTATTCCGGAATAAATGATGTGAGCCAGAGAATCAAACTTTTTCTTCACTGAAGCACTAAAGGTAATAGACTGATCTTTGGATTGCATCTCAAATAGCGTGTGTAAATGATTCAATATTATAATCAGCAGTGTTTTCTTCTCTTTTGGGGGTTTATACATCCTCTTTCTTTCTCTTTTCATTATGGACCAAATTCAAAGTTGCTCAATTGCTTCAAAAAGTATGAATGAGACACTTTCACTGCATTTGCTGCATGAAACTTTGTTTTAATTGAACAATATGGCTTCCACCCTCCTAAACCGAGATCATAAAATCATAATATGTGTGTGTGTGTGGGGGGGGGGGATGTAGGCTATTTTATCATGCTTTTAATCTGCTGTTTTGAGTTGCCGAATTAATGAAATAAGGCCAATGTTTTTTGTTAATTCCATGTGCTCGCTTGTAAAGAAAATGTGCTCGTGGTTTGAAGGATAAGCTGACTAAGCATTCAGCTACTATGCTTACTAAGCTCACTTTACACACAGGACTCCATGAGATAAGCAATGTCTGTAAGAACTTAATTCTAAAGTCATCTTAAAGCATATTATTCAGTAACAATTATAAATTACTCTGTACCTATACTGAAACTAATATGAGTCAGGAAGTAATTGTGGATTCACTGATAACTCTTGAGGGAGTTAAAGACACTATAAACACCAAATATCCGATTTGAGCCTCAGGATTGCATGATATGTGGATTTAATCCTCTTTTAAATATAAGCTAGTGTTTTTTGTTTGTTTGTTTTTTTAGCTCAAAAAGAAATCATTCACATTCTTTACATAATATTAATCATACTGTGAACACTGACCATTCATGGATCGATTGCTGAAGCTAGTTTTCCTAAACGTCTGTCCTAAGGAGGTCATGAGGAGACTGTCTAATGAGTGGATGGTGTAAAGGAGCCAAGCCGCTTAGAATTCTGGGATGTTTATTAAATCCAAGGCAAGGTCGTGCACTGTATACACTCAAGCTATCTCTTAGCCTCTGCTTATCTGTGCACCATGGAGGAATGTTAAACATCGCTCTCCCACAAAACCAACAATCCCTGATATTGAGCATCATCCATCACCCACAGTATACACACACAGAGAGAGAGAGAGACAGAGAGAGAGATAGAGAGAGAGATGCCTGTATTATCTTCTGGCTCTCCCTTTTAGTTATGCAGTCATAGGTAGACCTTCTAGAGTGCAGGTTTTCCTAATAAACCTAATAAACTGTTAATAAACGCTCTCTCTCTCTCTCTCTCTCTCTCTCCACATGTTATTCCTGATCCCTCATGAGATGCCAGTGACCCTAACTCATTCTCTTCCTGGTCCATCCTGATGCTCTACTTCTGCTTGGAGCTTCCTTCACCTAAGAACACTCACTGCTGCTGAAGATGACCCTACATGGATAACCTAAAAATTCCTGTGAGATTTGCTGTGGCTTGATGGTTTTCATTTGGATATCCTAAAGATTGCACTTACTGAAAACAGGTTACACTCATTCATTACACAATGGATAACTTTACTTGAATACTATAGACGTAAAGCTCAAAACTCTACTGAAATCAAAAAGACCCCGATGTTCAAACTGAAGATTCTTTCAACACACTCAGTAGTCCTGTTTGACTTTAAAGCATGCAGTTATGGACGAGTAATGACTCTAATAATCCTACTATCTCACTATCGCAGTCAACTTCCGGTGTTACCCAGAAGAGGATGGGTTTCCTTTCGAGTCTGGTTCCTCTCAAGGTTTTTTCATCATGTTTTCTCAGGGATTTAATTTTTTTTTTTTTCCCGCACTACAGTCACCTCTAGTTTGTTTGTGGATCTGAAATGTACATCTGTACTTCTGTAAAGCTGTAGAGTATAAATTAAAACTAGAATTTAATTGCTTTGAATTATTTATAGATAAAGCACAATAATAATTATTATTATTTTTATTTTTTCATGATTTTTTTTGTACTTATGGAAAATTCAGTCACACTCCTTCCCCGTGCATAAAACCTGTTACTATTATTTCTCACACCCATCTCACTGCTGTTGAGTGTCATGTGTGAAAGGTGTGGCTGCCAAAATGAACAGCCGTGTTAAACCGTCTGCCCTGTAATTTCACAGTGTTTTAACAGACGCAAAGTCACATGACTGGTGTCATTAGGTTATAGTACACTGTTTTGGTGTGGATTCTGTGTGTTTATGTGTGGGGGGGACTGGGCATGTCTAGGTCACTGACATAAAGGGTTTCTACAGAGCGCATAAGGAGCACTGATACAGCTTTACACACACTCACACGCCTTAAATACACCAATTCTAAATTCTCAGTACAGAAATGAATGAAGTATTCAGATTTGTGCTGATTTTAACAAGAACTGTGATGATAAATATCTGATAGCAACTTACACTCAATATTGAATACCATGAGAGTGGTTAGTAGTTTAGTGTTTAAGGCTCTATGTGATATGTGAGTCCAATATCTACCATATTAATACATATACATGTCATATTTGTTCCTAAGTATTTGTAATCAAATCTCCCTAAGACCATTTATTACCACAGTCTATACATTGATTGATCAGGTGTTCCCATAATAAATAATAAAATGTCATTCGACTCAGATAAAGGCTCAGAACCTACCCTGAGTAATGTGTGATCACATGATGGGGGGGGGGGGGGACATGTGAAGGTGCATTTCAACATGTTATGTAAAGACACACGACATCAATACGTGGACAATTTGCGATCACATGTTTAAAAGAAGCATCGAGGTGAGACAATCAGTGAAAATGATTTAATTGTGCAAATATTATATGGGAAAGCACGTGGAAAATTAACTGTGAGAAATCACACGTGCATGCGCATATTGGAAACTGATCGGCTCTGCTATCTGATGATGTAATAAATCTTTCACAGTGAAGTTTGCATCTCTCCAATGACATTTTTGAGTATCATGTATGCATTTCACAAACCTGGAGACTTAGTGGCAGGGAAACTGATGAACGGTGCGTCTGTAGGGAGATCTGTTGCCATAGTGAGGAGCCCATGTATCTCCTGCAGTGGTTGTTTCTGTTCCAGAGGGGCACTTTGGTCTCTCTGAATGTTCCTGACTTTAGGTTCGGAGCTCTCGTTCTGCACGATGTTGGACTGAACGTGCGCCGATGATTCAGCCTCCTGCATCAAACAGTCTGTCTGACTCCAGTGACGTAAGACATACAGTACATATCAAGCTAATTATTACCCTATAATAGACTGATGAAGCTTCTCACCTGCCGTGGTCTCGTGACCATGCTGATCTGACACCTTTTTTCGAATTGTGTCATTAGTTGACTCTGGTTGTTCACCAGAGAAGTGAGCGCCATGTACTTCTTCTCCAGCTCTTTGTAACTGTTGGATATCTGCAGCACCTGATGCCAGAGACATAAGAAAATAAGGGAAACACACACACACACACACACACACAAAAAGTAAGGGAATTGATGCCAAATTGCTGACCCTGCTAATAGTACAAGATAATAAGGGTTTCTAATTTAATAGTAGAGATCCATGAAGACTGGCCTTAATATTAGATGTGAGGATTAAAATCTAATATCGGTCAATATACTGTATTAGCTCAAGAGTGAGCTACAGGTCTCATTAATGGTCTCATTAATGGCATAAGAAGTATGAGGTGGGGCTAGATATTGTACACACACACACACACACACACACACACACACACACTTAAAGACAGGTTAGGCAGCTGTATTTGTGATTTCAAATGTTTTAAATGTTTCAAGTCTGTAATGCTCGACTGGGTTCATGCCGTCTTTCCTCCAAATACCAAACACAGTAAACTTTTTGTTTAAAAAAAATCACTAAACTTACACTTCTGCCATCTGTCCTTTTGTTGGATTGGTACTTTGATTGAGTCTACAGTATGTGGCCAAAAGTATGTGGGCACCCGACCATCATGGACATACAGTATGTACTTGTTGAACATCTCACTGCTAAACCATGGATAGTAATATGTCCTGCATTGCTTCTGGGAAGGCTTTCGACTAGATTTTCGAGCGTGGCTGTGGGGATTTGTGTTCATTCATCCACAAGAGCATTAGTCAAGGCACTGATGTTGGGCGAGGAGGCCTGGGATGCAATCGGTGTTCAGTGGGGTTGAGGTCAGGGCTTTGTTTAGATCACTCGAGTTCCTCCACTCCAACCTTAACGTGCCAAGTCTTCATGGAGCTCAATTGCACAAGGGCATTGTCATGCTGGAACAGGTTTGGGCCTCTTAGTTTCAGTGAAGCGAAAGTGTAATGCTCCAGCATACAAAGACATTCTATACGATTGTGTGCTTCCAAGTTTGCGGCAACAATTTGGTGAAGAACCCCATATGGTTAGGTGTCCACATACTTTTGGCCGTATAGTGTACGTTCTTTTAGTTTCTCCTCCAAAGGAAACTTCGTGTTCATTACACTGATGACAGGATCTCACACGTGCCTTCTTAATCATCTACTGATGACGCTCTTTGAATGTCACCCAACACAACTGTCATAGTCTGGGCTGGAAACAAAAATGAGCCCCAGAGATACTCCTTCGTACCATTCTGTGTATTTTTCTATTGCTCATCAGTTCCAAGAAAGTCCAAAAATTCCACCTTAGGACATTCATTAACAGCGAATAATGTAAAGTTCATGCCAAAAATGAAACTGTACACTGAACTGCTCCTATAATTATTGGAAGCGAATAAAGAAATCTACTCAGTGCTTATTCTGCACTCATAGGGAAGGCTGAGACTACCTGTAAGGTGGTGTTCAGTAGCAGCTCCTCCAGACGTCGCTGCTCCTCCGCCTGCTCCTGCTTGTTAATGATCTCGTGCAGCAGCTGGGCGTACAGCTGGGTGATGCGGGCGTTCATGGTGCTGCTCTCTCTGCGCAGGGTGCTCACCTCACTTGCCAGCGCCCCGTCCTGCTCCAGGCGCATGCGCAACCTCTCCAGCTGCTCCTGCTGGTTACCGAGTTGAGCACGCAGGTCGGCGGTCTCAGAACCGTTGGCCTGCGCCGTCTCGGTACTCACACACAGCGCCCCTTTCAGTTTCTGCTGGGGAACGATGAAGGTGTACGAGCAACGGCCCACTTTGGGCTCAGAGGAGCGTGACGGTCGTTTCGGAGCCCCTTCGCTCTTAGAAGTGCCAGGATGAGATCCATCTCTTCCAGCATTTACGCCAAACTTCACTAAGCACACTAACAGCAGGAGGACAGACAGAACACGCCGTATGTGTGTCTCCATTGTTGTGTCCAATGTCTCTTCTTGCTGAAAAAATATAAAAGACATGGAAAAGAGCACTTTGGGTCACAGTTACACTCTCAGCTCAACTCTTTTCTGTTTTAATCCAGAGGCTTTGCAGCTTTGACGCATGCCAGATGTTTCTGTCTGACTCCAGCAGCCAGGAGCTGATTGCGGGGTTAATTAGCATGTCAACATGAACAGAACTGCAGTCAACAAAAAAAAAAGTCTAACCCTCATCCTCATTCCATGGTCAAAGGTTCGCAGTCAATGCACTTCCAATGACACGCCTCGGCATATATGCACAAATACACACTCGGCGCGCTGAATACTGACAGATCACATGATGCATATTCAGCTAAACCGGAGCTTTATGCTGAAGCTAATGAGAAAAGTAAAGATTCCATGTAAATACACTTAGTGATTCCTGTGTGTGCTTTCTCCAGAGATTATAACCTCAATGTACAATGTAAATTATGTGTAATATAAAACAAAAATCTCAGCAGATATATAGGAACAGATATCTAGATACGGCTCAAAGTCGAAAATATCGAGTAATAAACGAATCAGTAAATACATCGAATACATCAAATAAGTACACACATGCACATACGAGTATGTAATATTAAATATATCGTAGGGATTTACTTCACTGTAAAACCGGATAAGTTCATTGAACTCAAAAAATTTGAGGAAACTAATTACCTCAAAATTTCTAAGTTGATAAATCAATTTCTTCAAGCCAAATGCACTTAAATATAACAAGTTTGAGTTAAATTTTTGTTAGATTTCAGTGTATTTGGCTTAAAGAAATTGATTTATCAACTTAAAATTCATCCACCCACTTATCCTTTTCAGGGTCACGGGGAAACCTGGAGCCTATCCCAGGGAGCATCGGGCACAAGGCGGGGTACCCTGGACAGGGTGCCAGTCCATCGCAGGGCACAATCACATACACACTCACACACCCATTCATACACTATAGACATGCCAATCAGCCTACCATGCATGTCTTTGGACTGGGGGAGGAAGACCCGGAGGAAACCCCCACAGCACGGGGAGAACATGCAAACTCCACACACACAGGGCCACAGTGGGAATCGAACCCCCAACCCTGGAGTGTGAGGCGAACGTGCTAACCACTAAGCCACCGTGCAAATTGCTGAGGTTTACTCAAATTTTTTTGACTTAAATGAACTTATCCGGTTTTACAGTGTGGAATTACATTGCATTATATATCATATCGTAGTTAGATAAATTCATAATTGTCTGTAAAACACACAGCTTTCGGATTCAAATTTGCTCCATATGACTGCAAACGTTTACATCCTGATTAAAAGACAGCTGTGCATCTATATTATGGTTTTTTTTTGTTTTTTTTTTAAATACATTTCAAGAAATGAACCATGAAATGTAAAAATAAAAAAAATGAATAAATAGCAAAAAAAAAAAAAAAAAAAGTCTTAAACTTTGGGTGAAATCACTAGAAAGAAAGTTCTAGACCTTCTCAGTCTGCAGACCTGATCTGAAAAATGCAGCTTAAACCATCTAGAAGACTTAGAACAAAGAGAAAGGGTTTAATTTTACAAATGAGAGGAACAAAGAACTATTTAAGGAAATGAAAGAGGTTGTGGGCAGTAATAGATGGGTTATAGACAGATATACATTACAAATGCAGTCATTGTAGAATATTTACATCTCATACAGAAAGGGAAACGGAAAATTTTGAAGAGAATTCCCCCCCACACACACTATTTAATATCTTTCTTACACTATTTGGCCAATTGGTACTTACAGTGATCTGTGAAACCTAACAAATTAACAGTTGTATCGATATAATGCACAGTTTTATACCGCCTTCTAAATATTGTCATAAGGGTGTGCAAACTTTTGCTCTCAGCTGTAAGGGTATATAAATTCTTACCTTATAACAAGTAAGAAACTCCTGTGAATTTCTGTCCTCAAGGAGCAGGTTAAGCTGAGGATGTGTCACGCTGCACTCTCAATGCAGACCGTAGGTGTTCAAACAAAATAAACAGCTGGAAGGGGAATCCACTGCAGCGGTAAAGTTCATTCAGAAAAATGAAGAAATAAAGAAAAGTAAAAAGGCAAAGCAACAGAAACACGACAGAAGTGACTGCTGGTTTCACTGCACTGTCTAAACTGCAGAGAGATTCATGACTGAAGTGCAGGATGGGACACACACACACACACACACACACACACACACATATACACACACACACTCAAACACACACACTCACACACAAACACACTCACACACTCACACACACACACACACACACACACACAGACACACACACACACTCAAACACACACAGTCACACACAAACACACTCACACACACACACACACACTCACACACTCACAAACACACACACACTCACACAGACACACACTCAAACTGACAGTGGGGTCTTAAAGTAGTAAAATCACTCCCCTGTCTCGGTCTCTCTAAACAAAGGGCAGAGTAAATTACAAAGCAGCCTGATGGCACATCGTCTCACTCCTCCTGACCTCCCTCTCCATTGCAGGACCAAGAGGATAGATAGACAGACAGACAGATAGACAGACAGACAGATAGACAGACAGACAGATAGATAGATAGATAGATAGATAGATAGATAGATAGATAGACAGATATACAGACAGACAGACAGACAGACAGACAGACAGACAGATAGATAGATAGATAGATAGATAGACAGATAGACAGACAGACAGACAGATAGATAGATAGACAGACAGATAGATAGATAGATAGATAGATAGATAGAAAGATAACTTTAATAATCCCAGAGGGAAATTGACACTGAACACAGAGTGTAGAATAAAGAAGACAGTACATGACCAAACAAAGTAAAAGTTACAGTACACCAAGGACGAAGCGTTTAAAGAGAAGGATATGTAGTAGATATGTAGTAGATATGCAGTAGATACGCAATAGATATGTAGTAGATATGCAGTAGATATGCAGTAGATATGCAGTAGATACACAGTAGATTATGCAGTAGATTATGCAGTAGATATGTAGTAGGTAAGTAGGAATACCTCCCTCATGTATTTAGGTAAAAGTGTCCTTAGAGACGGGAGCTGCTGTAACTGGCTGCCAGGAGCACGGCACCATCTCGAATACATGAGAATTATGATAAACTCCAGAGTGTTAATGACACTATCAGGAAGACTGCTGCAGCCTATTGGGGATTGAAAATTGGTTTATTTGGGGATTGAAAATTTGTTTACACGGAAATCAGAATACTTTATTAATACCTTTATGCATTTATTCATGCAAATGTCCAATGTACAGCTTAAACGTTCATGTGATGAAGCATTAATGATGTCTGAATGATAAATCATGCAATTTATAATATACAGAAATGTTTAAAAGTACAAGGCACAAGTATATAAAAATGCTATTAAGCAAAAACACATTTAAAAATAATCAAATTAACTTTTTCTACATACAATCAATCTATATTAAGAGCAGTAAACTGCAACAAACTAATTATTATTATTATTATTATTATTATTATTATTATTATTATTGTTATTATTATTGTTAAATTTGAATGTTCATTTTGGTCTAGAAATTAAATTAAAATATACACTTTTTCACACGTGCCATTTTTAAAAAACTTTGAATCCCTTTGGTCCGTCATATTCCATACTTTCTGACTATTACCATCATTGATATAAGAGAAGGGCTGTTCTCCTTTTGTCCACCTGGTAGCGATAGAGACAAATGCTCTGATGATTTCTTCTTCGCTTTCTCCTCCCATTCTGCAGCAAGCATGCGCAGTACACTCCGTAACTCGCAGCGTGCTCGTTCTCGTTATTTTTCGAACCCGTATTCCTAAATATTTAAATACGCGGCTTTACCAGCCAATCAACGAACTTGACTGTTGACTTGAACCAATCGGAATGAAGGAGGCGGACATGAATAACCAATCGTAGAGCAGAAGACCGGGCCTGTCAGAATACGGGTGATGAAACACGCACAGTCGTGCAGCGTGGTTCCTCATGTGTCCTCGTTTTGGCTAACCATGAGGGCTGGCAACGACAAAGCTGTTTATTATCCATTAGAACTTCATGTTATAGTCTGATTTTTTTATTTTATTTAACAGTTGTTATTTAATTTATCAGTTGAAAAGATGGGGAAAAGAAAGGTAAGAGTAACTTAAACAACATCATGTTTTATCGGAGGAGCAAAGCTAAATGCTAACGCGCTAGCTGAGCTTCTTCAGGCTCGAAAGTTCATTTCCCTCCACGTGGAATTATTTATTACCTTTATAATTATTTTCAAAAAAGTTAAAGATCCTTAGGAATAAGGTGTGTAGTTAATCTTTGCTGTGTGAGTGAACCCTGAGCACTTAGGCTGCGTTTCAAAGGCAAATTAATTATCTTTAAATCCTTAATTAATTGAGATTATTATCTATATAAGGTAAATTATTTAGATTATTATATTATACATCTAATATATTAGATCATTTAGATTATTATATATATTTATAGGTGTATATATATGTATATGAGTGTGTGTGTGTGTGTGTGTGTGTGTGTATATATATATATATATATATATATATATATATATATATATATATATATATATATATATAAAAGCTGTATACGTATAGAGATATATAATAATCTGGAAATATGTTTAATAAAAGATGAAACTTTTTAAATAATTTTACTAATAACTAGTGTCGTTCAGTACAGGTTTTAGTTGCAGTAAAAGTTAATCATCGTGACCAAAGTATTCAGAGAAACAGGACATTTTATATGTATGTATTATACATACGCCTTATATAATCCTAAATGCTTCCTGACTCCCACCTTGAGAGGGAGACCATTACGTCAGATCAGACAGAGCCGGATTTATTTCATCATCAATGTGATTTTTTAAGGAGAGAGAGAAAAATAAAACAAACGGTCAGATCAGCAGTTTATTATGGTGTGTAATTACAGACAAATCGGTGTGTACGGGGTTTTAATGCTATGGCTGTTCGTACACTCAGGTAAAAGCCTTAATCGTTTAGGAGGTATTAGTAACCTTGTGCGATAATTCATCAGTTAGTCAGATAATTCAAGTTAATCAGGTAGATAAAAACAATTTCCCTTTACAGACAAGCTAAACAACTTGAGCAAAGAAAAATGTTATGTGTGTCGTTAAACCAAAATGTTTTTTTTTTTTTTTTTTTTTTTTTTTTTTTTTTATAAAAAGTTCTTCAGACTTTGACACATCTGTCTGATGTAATATTACTTTTAATCCTGTAGACTAAAAACCAGAAGGCGGCCCGCGTCACTTCGAATCACGTGGCCGAGGAGAAGTACAACAGCGTGCCGCACTCCTTCGTCTTCCACCGTGGCCAAATCGGGAAGAACGTGGAACAGCTGGTGATGGACATGCGGCGTGTCATGGAGCCGTACACAGCACAGTCCTTAAAGGTCTTTACTCCAAATCATCACACGTTTAATGTTCAATGTAGTTTTGCCGTGCCTGGTTACTACGGCACGGACGACGACGACGGTGTTCGTATTGTCCGGTGTGAAAGTGCTTGCTGTAAGTGTTTGTCTTTTTCCTCCTTTATTATGCAGGTTCGAAAGAAAAATGTCTTAAAAGATTTTGTGGCCGCAGCAGGACCGCTGGGAGTCACGCACTTCCTGATCTTCACCAAAACTGACAATAGTGTTAACTTGGTAAGTAGCAGCACAGACTTATTGGATTTTTATTAAAAAATGATATGAACCACTCCCCAATGTATGAATAGTTATGTACGGTTTATTCAGATTATATTGATTGTATCTGAGCAGTAAATCTTTTGTGGTACTTTTTTTTTTTTTGAGAATATTTTGTGATCTCTCAATCTCAAAATAAGACTAACTTTTCATTTAAGTAAAATCACAGTTCTGATTTATTTAGATATATCTGAGAATACTGCGATACTAAATGAGACTCGGAGCTACTTAACTAAGTTATTTGGGATCGCACAAAGATGTGGAGATGTTTGCACGTTGTATTTTAAAGCTCTGGCCTTCTTTATAAGGGTAATGGTGTAGAAATGTTCCAATGCTTTTTTTTTTTTTTTTTTGGTAAGCAATATCTTAGGCATATTAAACAATATATTGTTCAGTGTTAATACATTTGATCAGGTGCTGAAATCCCAATGAATGCATATGAAGATACAATGTCTTGAGTTTAATGAATGTCTGAATGTTTTGAATCCAATTTCGGATGCTTTAAATACACCTTTTGCAATTAAAGTGACCGTTCTTCTTCCTCCTCTCACAGAGACTGGCCCGACTTCCTAAAGGCCCCACTGTCCATTTCCAGATTTCTAAGGTACGCTCGGCTCTGTTAGTATTCGGGTGCTCTTTGTAAATTTAAAGGCGTTCGGATACAAGTGATGCGATTTTAGTGTGTTGACTGCGAAGTGATTGTTTTGAAGTAAACGCACTGATGTATCTGCTGATTAAGCGTTTAATAATACACTGGATTTCCTGCCTCTTATTAAATAACGAGCGTGTCTGTTTTTGTTTATTCGTTTTCAGTACACTCTCATTAAGGATGTAGTTTCATCTTTAAAGAGGCACCGGATGCACGAACAGCAGTTTGCCCACCACCCGCTGCTGGTGCTGAATAATTTTGGGCTGGAGGGCATGCATATCAAAGTGATGGCTACCATGTTTCAGAACATGTTCCCTTCCATCAACGTGCACAGGGTATAAAATCAGGAGTTGAGCAGGAATCTGTGTGATAAAAGTAACATGATGAATGTATAGGTTTCTGAGGTTTCCTCTGATCTGACTTGTATTCTGATATGCTTTCTCAGCTGCCATGTTTACTGTTCATACCCATTCCAGAATAAATATTTTCCTCTCTCTCTCTTTTTTATTTTTATGTACGTATATTTTATTAAGGTCAACCTGAACAGCATAAAGAGGTGTGTGTTGGTGGATTATGATCCTAAGACTCAAGAAATAGAGTTTCGGCATTAGTAAGTAACATTTCTGAGTGGCTCTGTGCGGTCATAGCGTATAGATGGTGCACATGATGAAAGATTTACACATGAGAATACAGTGATTTTTCAAAGTAAACGCACTGATGCACCTACTCACTTATATTGCCATTGGATGTGTGATTGACTGACGTACACACACTCTCCATTAACACCTGTTTTTTTTTGTTGTTTTGTTTTTTTTATTCTCCTCTCTGCCCTGCAGCAGTCTGAAGGTGGTCCCTGTGGGCATGAGCAAGGGTGTGAAGAAGATCTTGCAGGAGAAGTTCCCTAACATGAGCAGACTGGAGGACATCAGTGAGCTGCTTCTGAAGTAAGTCATGTGAAAGGAGGGTTTGTGAGCTGGGGAGTCATTGTTTTTATAGGAGTTGCAGTTCTGTTCACAGGCAGCAGGGGGCTCTCTTCTGTCTGGTTTGTACTTCTGTGAATCTACACGTGTTTTACAGACTATAGCATGATTATGTACGTCAGTGACCGTGACTTTAAAGGTGTTTATTTGTGTGTGTGTCTTAAATCACTTTTCATAATAATCCAACAACACATTACACAGTCCCTCTAGGATTAAGTGTTTTCCGAACGCAGAACTTTACTATACTTTACCAATACTTCCAGCACATGGTCCATCAGTTTTCTTCCATTTCAGAACAATAAAACAATTTGCTTGTGAGCTTGCACATACATTATTATATGGCCAAAAGTTTGTGGACACATGATCATCACACCTACATGTGGTTCTTCTCCCGACTGTTGCCATAAAGTTGAAAGCATACAATTGTATTGGATGTCTTTGTATGCTGTAACTTTAAGATATCCTTTGACTGGAACTAAGAGGCCCAAACCTGTTCCAGCATGACAGCGCCCCGTGCACAAAGTGAAGTCCATGAAGACGTGTTGGCCTGGTTTGCAGTGAAAGAACACGAGTGACCTGCACCTCAACCTTATTGAACACCTTTGGGATGAACCGGAACACCGGCTGCACCCCAGGCCTCCTCGCCCGACATCGGTGCCTCATCTCACGAATGCTCTTGTGGTTGAATGAGCACAAATCCCCACAGTCGTCTTGTTCCTTTTTGATCCTCTAAGGCTGCTTACATGTTTGCCATTTTCTTTTGTGTCTGTGTGTGTGAGATCTTATGAGAATCGGCTGAAAGGACAGCTTCCAAATAATGCTGAGTGATATGAAGCGCTCTTAACCAATAAGGTCACAACAAACATTGGTCTAACACTGATTGTGTGATCTGATTGTAGGCAGCCACAGATAAAGTGGGATGATGAACGTCACAATAGACATAATATTTATACCCCAGTTCTGAGATATCGAAAGTGAAATATCAAATGATATTTGAACAGGTCATAAATCCCCTTATATTTGGTCACTAACAGTACAAATTTTTCCTAGAGCTAGGCCAGTTCGTTAACAGACACTAGCTAGGACTGGTAAGACTGTTGGTATGGTTACAGTGTGTGAATAAAAACCAGACTAATAATTTCCAGTTCTCTTGTGCAGTGTGATGCAAATGATGACACTTTAAATGTCACTGACTGCTCAGTGATCTTTCAAAGTAAACGCTCTGATGCCTCGGTTATGGAAAATCTAAAACATGACTTCTTTTGAAAATGTACTTTAAGAGCCGGTTTAAAAATGTAAAAAAAAAATTTTTTTTTTTTAAACCCTGTAAGGGGTGCAAACCTTTCAGAGAGCGAAGCAGAGCAGGACGGCGAGCACAACATCACCGAGCTGCCTCAGGCGTACTCAGGCCGCGGGAACATGAAGGCGCAGCAGAGCGCCATCCGACTTACTGAGGTGAGGAGGAGGATGGTCGATCAGATTCATTAGAACCATTCCTTACTTTAAATTTTGCGTGACCGATCAAATCTTTTTTTTTCTTCTCCTTTTTTTAAAAGATCGGCCCCAGAATGACCCTGCAGCTGGTGAAGATTGTAGAAGGCCTGGGAGAGGGGAACGTGCTTTATCATTCTATTAGTGAGTTCCTTCTTAATATAGGCTGGAGTACGTACGGTCTGTGTGTACTTAAGTACTGAATAACTTTTTGTTCTTTGTAGTGACGAAGAGTGAGGAGGAGATTCGGGAGATTCTGAAGAGGAAGGAGGCCCGTCTGAAGGAGAAGGAAGAACGCAGGATGAAGCAGGATGAAAACATAGCCCTGAAGAATCAGAAACGAGAAGCGAACAAGTAAATAGCACTAGGGTGTACAAATCTTGTATGAGGTTTTGCCACACTTTTTTGATATATATACTTCTCTGAATCAGCAAATGTGCAGGTGTCATGCACGTACTGTGAATGTGTCCACTAGGTGGTCAGTGTCACATTTGACAAACCAGAACATACATAAAATGAAAAAATGATCAGAAGGTCATGCATCACTCGGCAGGAAGGAAAATGAACGGAAGACGAGTTACTGGGCGTGAAGATCTTGGTTGTTTACGTTGTAATAGTGACAATATTGTGCTTAAAATTTCTCTCATTGCCTTCATACACACTTACAGGCTGTAACTCGCTTCCTCCAAAAAATTCATTCATAATTCACATTTCCTCCAACTGATCTTCAGACTGCCCCTTTTAGATATTGTGCAAGTTCTTGGGTCATCAGATTTTTAAAATATGTATAGCTAAATATTAAGTGGCTCTGATGTTTTCAACTATTCATTAGATTAGCCTTATTATTATTATTATTATTATTATTATTATTATTATTATTATTCGATTTGTAATGCAGCCGTGAGGGGAGGAGGACTGCGATCATAGCATTAATTTATATTCCTAGCGATTAGTGGTCAAAAGATGCTTTGTTAAATTACTCTTATTACCATACCAGTTATCTATATGCAACCATACTTTTGAGCGGTTTGTTTCCTCTGTTGTTGATTGTGTGTATGCCAATGTGATCTTTCTACCTTTCCAGAGAGAGTGAGTTGTACACAGTATTAACCACTGTGGCATTTTTATTCATTTCAAGTTTTCAAAGAATCGTTATCAGTCTGACGCACATTATAATTAGTTCCTGTTTGGGTATTGGGTTTTCGGTGGCATATGTGATTAGGTGTGTGTGTACGCAGGAAAAAGAGTCTGGAGGGCATGAAGAGGAAATGGCAGCAGGAAGAGGCTGCGTCTGATGACAGTGAAGTGGAGGATCCTGGGATGCAGGAGGACAAGCCTGAGGCTGAGGAGTCTGAAGATGAGGCAGAGTATTACAGACAGGCTGTCGGGGAGGAACCTGATGAAGGTAACATCTCTCATACACGTTGGATAGCCTTTTAATCACACACTTCACACATTTCTAAAAGTGTTCGTTTTTGTCAGTTGTCTTAAAGAGATCACTAGATATAGATAACCCTGAATAGTTTCAGTTCACACATTTGATTCCCCTTGCAGACATGCAATGAAACATAACTACAAAAAGATAATGAGAGCAGTCAGTAGTTATGAAGTAATAACTTAATCAGGGCTGCGCAATATGACTATAATATTGATATTGTGATATGTTGTTCTGAGACATCACATGATTTTTATAACAATTACAAACTCTGTGGTGCTTGTAAAACAAATTAGTACAGATTAATGTAAAATTATTGTAATTAGTTCAGATTAATGTAATGTAAGACTGTTGGTTTAATGGCTGTTTGTGAGCAAACCTGTATATCATGATGCATGTTATATGGTAGAAATGTCTTCAGGAAGCTGGTGTGGTTGCAAGTTTTCATTCCAACCACGCAGCAAGTCAAGATCAACTGATTGAATAGGTGTTATTTTTTTTTGTGGCTCCTGTTTGATTAGAATGAGAACCTGCACCCACACCAGCCCTTTGCAGATGAGGTTGGAAACCTGTGCTCTTTGCAGATGCATCACATACTTGTGACGCTTGTTGTAAATTCTAGGGACTACCATCTGCTTCTCTTTTCATATTCTTTCAGACATGTTCCCCACCGCAAAGAGGAAACATGGCCCGGGCAAGTCACCTATGCCTTTCAAAAAGAGGAAAATGTCTGCGTCAAAAGCTTCTGATGACGATAAATCAAGATCCAGACCTAGTGGCAAGGCTTCTTTTGGTGCCAAAAACTTTGGTGGTGGGAAGTTTGGTGGGAAGAACATGGGTAAATTTGCAGCAGGAAACAAAAGATTTAGAGCAGGAAAAATAACCGGGGTCAGCAGCCGGTTTGGGAAGAGTAAAGGAGGAAAGCAGTTTGGGGGAAACAAAGGGGAAAGGTTTGGGGGAAACAAAGGGGAAAGGTTTGGGGGAAACAAAGGGGAAAGGTTTGGGGGAAACAAAGGGGAAAGGTTTGGAGGAAACAAAGGGGAAAGGTTTGGAGGAAAGAAAAGTGGGACACAAAGTTCAAAGGGGAAAGGACAAAGACCCAAAACCGGCTCTGCGTTTAAAGCAGGCCCGAGAGGAGGACAAACAAAGAAGGACTTCAAGAAGAAGAAAGAGAGAAGGTGAAACATGAGCCAGGATCTACACCGCAGTGACTGCACTGGACGAACGCATCCAGGTGGTGGCGTTGTTTTCAGTTCGAACTGCTAATCTGCTAAAGCAGCCATGAAAAGACTGCAAAGATCTGTCAAAAGATAAATTTGTGCTTTGTAAAAAAATGTTCATAAATGTTTATTGCATTTATAGCAATAAATGAGTCTTTCATAAAATTGCCATGATTTTCCTGAAATGTGGCCGTGTTGTAATGAGATGAGAAAAGGGTTGTGCAGCGGAAATGAAACTTTTGATCAGTGAGATTTACATGTCACTGAAAAGTCTGTAGTTTGAAGATGTTGGCTAATTGTACAGAATCTGAACATTTTATAAAGTAACATTTAATACCGATAGGTAGACAAATTCAACATCATTGAGCTATTAAAATATTTGTTGGTCAGTTTATGTTAGAGTTTTTATTGAGGAGAAAATGGTTCAAATAAACTGCCCTTTATAAATGCTTTCTGATTTTCATTTTACTTGGTTTTGGATGAACTTATGTTACTGATGGGAAATGTATTTTATTGGTACTGAAGGGATGTGTGTCTGCAGAACTGTGCGTTAGTTAGTTAGTTAGTTGCCCCAAGTATGCCTGTGTGTCTGATTTTTGGAGAATTTTCTAATTTGCCTTCAGTAAGTTATTCGGTAAATATGGTATCTAACAGTCTGCCATGGTTTTTAAGTAATATAAAGTAACTATATAAAGTATATATTGATAAAATAATATAAAGTAACTTTAGTAATGAAGTTAAAACCACTAGGGCTACAAAAAGAAAAGAAATAAAACAAATGTAAAATTGTCTAATGGAATGAACACCTTTAGCATGAAGCCTACAATCAAGACAGGAAAACCTACAAGAATTTAAGTATTTTGGAAATGGAGTCTGGTAATATTGCAGATTAAGTAAATAATTGTAGTGTGAGATCTGTATTTTTTTTTTTTGTAACCAAACTCCTTTGCATCACTTAGACATTTTATTTATCAAAGCACAGTGTTAACACTTGTGACCAAACATGTTCAAGGTATACATCTTTTAAAAGCATCTGAAAATACACACAATGAATGCTGGGTAACGGATATTGTTACTGGGTAACCACTATTTTGCTATTAAGATTGTTTTCCATCTTCATTTGACAGTTTCTGAAAAATTGAAACGGCCAGCTTTGTAGTCCAGCCTGTAAATTGCTCAGTGAATTGGATTCTTCTCTACACATATGATTTTTGTAGTTTAGACGACAGATAGCAATTTAATCAAGTTTAGGAATCTATAAAGGACATTGGGATGCCGAGTAATTTCCTTCTAATTAATTCTACTAAGACCACAGGTAGCTCAAAGTAAGCTTTCTAATATGTAGTAAAATTTCAGTTCTATCATGTGCAGCAATGAAAGACCTTGGTCTGATGGAGTTCTGGATCCACTGCAACCCTGACTAATAGAAAAACAGTTACTGAAGATGAATGCGTCATTAAATCAATAAACTGAGGCAATGTATATTGGAAGAACGGTGTTTCGTCCCTCCAGTACAGTTCCAGAGATTAGTCGCGAAGGCCCCAATTTAAAATTTTATCATAAACCTTAACAGAGACATTTAAGAGATGCAAGACACCACAAAGAGGAAATATCACACACACATCACCCAAAAAGAGGAAACCTATGGCCGAAAGCTTCTGGTGAAGAAAAAAAAAGTCTGCTGGTACAATCAGACTACTTTGACATGGCAGAAGTCTGCTGTCAAAAAATTTGGAGTGAAGAAAAATGTTTAAAATAGGCCAGAGCAGATACAAGGAACTTTAATAATAAGAAAGGTGAAGAGGAAAAGAGGATGCACTAACAAGGTGTGCTGGAATGGAGCATTTACACCGCAGTGACTGCACTATTACGACCAGGAAATCATAAGCCTCTTTTAAACTTCTAGTAGACCACGGACTTCACAGTCTTCACAGAATCTGTAAACAGGCTACTGGTGAGTGAGAAGATAAACAGTCATTATTATTAAAATAGTGTCATTAAATGTTAAGGTATTGAAAGTTTGTTAATGGGACCGCGTGGGAAAATGTTAGATTCTAAAGTGTCCATTTATTCTTTGAAGGGTCGCATACAACTGGCAATTGTTGAAATAGACTGCAGATGGGTAAATGCATTTTTTTGACTCTGACTATTACATTGCTAGTATGACTCTGATCGCAGAGAGTTTTCGGAAACCCACCCTAACATCTTTAAACTATATTCTATCAAGAGAACAATTTAAGACAATATTACATTATTCACAGGGTTAGCATATTTCATTTGTATTTTATTTGTTGGTAAATAAAATTTGGTGCACCAAATCTTTGCATCAAGACTAGCTTCAAAAACACTTTTCATATAACAGTGATTTCTGTGCACGGCGGAAAATGCTAATTTAGGGAAAATTCAGAAACGAGAAAAAGATGTGGGGACTGAATCTTTGTTTGCCTGGATGTAGAGTGGTGCAAGTGATTTTTATATTCACACACAAGGAAAAAGGATAATATACCCATACCACCCATTGCTCTTTAAGTGCGATTACTTTATATTATGTGCTGTTTGTATGCAGCATTTGGTTTTGTTCTAGTTCACTTCCTTTGCACAGTTTTCAGCCTTCTTCTACATTCACTAACAGTACCTCACTACATAAATAATAGACCTGATCCTGATTTTGACTATTTCCAGTAACTTCCATGTCCTGAAATATTTTATTCCTCCTCTTATACCACAGCAAATTGCCAACGATTACACTTCTTCGATTTATTAAAGAACATGTCACAACTGATCTGTTTATAGCTATATTTAATGTTGGGGAACGTTCTTACCTACATTATAGTATTTCTACTTAATTCTCTCTTTCTCTTTCTTTTTAAGTTAATAAGACAAAAAGCTTGTCATATTAGTTAATGTGCATTCTTTGTGTGTGCGTGTGTGTGTGTGTGTGTGTGTGTGTGTGTGTGTGTGTGTGTGTGTGTGTGTGTTTTTGATACTCAGGAGCTATATTTAGCCTACTTCACACCACAGTATTCTTGGAAAATATGCTATACACTGACCAGATGGAACATATTACATAATACACCAGTAGTTCTATACAATTTATTTATATATTTCTCTATTTTTGCAATAGACTGGCCTGTGACCACATATTAGCATCATGCAACTGCATGCTGGAAACATCAGTTTCCTTAACTGAAGTAGCGTTTCTATTTGGCCATCTAAATATTACAATTTACCAGAACAGGTTTGAAAACAGAAATGTAAAATTCTTTTAGAAACTGAAAAAACATGTAAATGAAACAAAGTTTCCTAAAGCTTAAGTGCTAAGAATACTAAATAAATGGTTCGTTATAACTTCTTAAGTATGTAAACTGCTGTTGTTCAAGATTTTACAATATACAATATTACAATTATAATATTATCACTGTCTCAATACATTTTGGGAAAACAGTGTTATAATTTTGGAGGATCGAGATGTAGGCTTATATGTTTGAATGGTTAACCTGTCTAATTTGTTATAATGGTGCTTTTGGGTTATGACTTGATAATAAACAAGAAATGTGGATCCAGAGGCAAGACTAGGAGAAAATGAGTATCCTACCCTATTCATTTAATTTATTCTAATACAGATGCTTTGCATTGCTGTTTTTAGGAGGCTCGGTAAAATGAAAGGAAACTGGAACTGGAGCTGTAACAATACGTTTCAAAAAGACCTGTTACCTCCCATCTATGGTGTGGAGATGTGTGTGGCGCTGGTGGGGAACATACTGGCGCTGTGGCTGCTTGTGAGTAAGGAGAGGAAGAACTGGCACACCGGAGTGGTGTTCTCCTGCAACCTGGTCGTCAGTGATATCTTTTACGCCCTCACTCTGCCCCTTCTTATCGACTATTATTCAAGAGGTCGACAGTGGATATTTGATGATGCTGTCTGCAAAATAGAGCGCTTTCTCTTCACCTGTAACCTCTATGTCAGTATTTACTTCATCATGTGCATCAGTGTTAATAGATACCTGGCCATCGTTCATCCCTTCTTTGCACGCCAACACATTCGCCCAAAACACGCCAAGATCATCAGTGTGTTCGTCTGGATCTTTGTGGCAAGCATTTCATCTCCACTTCTCTACTTTTCAGGTGTCTATAAGGACAAATGTTTCTTATTTGCAAATCTAGATAGAAAATCAAGACTAAAGTCTACCTACAGGGTGTTTATGGTTGTTATAGGCTGCTTTGTCCCATTTGTAGTTACTTTTGCATCATATTTTGGTGTTTTGTGGGTGGTTTTTAGAAATGCAAATATCACCTCATTGGAGAAGAAAAAAGTGTCTCTGATTGTTGGCGTAAGCTGCATCCTGTACACTGTGTCTTTTGTCCCCTATCACATTCTACAAATATGGAACTTTAAACTGAGGGAAGAAGATAAATCTAATTGTTCTGTGCATAATGAATACCAAGTGTCAAAGGCATTAGCTTGCCTGAACATGTGCCTCCATCCCATCCTGTATATGGCTGTGTTTGAAAGTATCAGGGCAGTGTGCTGTACAAAGAGCTCAAATGTATCAAATGTACAGATCACAAAAGCTGAAGAACAGAACCTTGAATTGAAATCCAGAGACTGAGATTGCAAACGATTTTGTTTTCCTGCAAACATTTGTGTTGATTTGGATGTATGTTTCAGCTCATTATCATGTTGAAAATTTAATCTATGGCCAAATTTCACCCTTCTGGAAGAGGTAACCAGGTTTCGAGTTAAAAATGTTACTGTAGTTAGTAAAACTGATAATACACTCAATATTCACAAGCTGTTAAACAGCCCCAAAAGATTCATGTTGCACCTCCATGTTTTATGTTACAGTGGGTTTGGGGAACATGTTGATGACCTGTATGGTCAGTAAATTTATTTTGGTCTCATCAGAACTGATTCAAATTGTAAATCCAGTGATGGGATGCTCTCAGGAAGTGCTTCATAAAATTTTCCAGAGTTTGTTAGCGTTTTTTTTTCTCTTTCTTTTTAGGTTTACTCACAGTTTCCAGAAGGGCCCACCATGACACGCTATAGGTCCATTGTGTCTACATATACCAAAGCTAATCCAATGCTGGACCTACATCTGTTACCATAGTAAATTTCAAAGCCAATACATTACCCCCTTGTGACACATTGAAGAATTTTACAGCATTTAAAATATCATGATACAAGATGGTAATGTATTGGCTTTGCAGTTTTACAGCATTTTAATGCTGTGTCACAACACAATATGATTTTTATTTTAAACAGTTATTGCAAGTTAGTTCAAGAAAATAGGAACATTCTGAGTGCGTACCAAGCCAAAGTGTAATATTACTTCCTTCTATTTCCTTTTCTATTTCTATTAAAAAATAACAGCTTATCTATTGTTTGGGACATTTTAAGTTACACAAGCCTCTCAAATTCTCTTGATTGTCTGCCTCCAAACATCCCCGGATAAACTAAGGTAATCTCAATATGGCTCTCGCATAGGAGAATAGGACATGCAGCACCACACAGTCTCGCAGTCATATGATCAGTCCCCATATACAACATGGTGTCCAAGCGGTCGAAGAGGCACTGGAGTAGAAAGGAGACACTGACTCTTATTTCAGCTCCAGCGACGATTTGTCATGTAAATGTCAAACTTTTACATATGTCATAGCAGAATGCACCACAAACTACAAAAACAGACTTCCTGGACTACAACACCCACACACCATTTTCAATGTCATGTTCTCAGTAACTAGATATTACTGATCACACATCTGGACTCACGTCTCATGTATGTTAAGAAAAGGTACGATAAGAAAAACTTTATTGATCCCACACTGGGGAAATTCCCTCATTAGAGCAGCTCAATTACACAAAACAGATAAGAAAGAATACACATTAAATAGGAATAGAATACAAAAATGTCACACACACACACACACACACACACACACACATATATATATATATATATATATATATATATATATATATATATATATATAATGTATATACAGCAGTCTGCTGCTGAAGGAGCTGCTCAGGGACTCCAATGTCTCATACAGGTGGTGAGAGGAGTTGCCCATTATTGACACCAGCTTAGCTAACATCCTCCTCTCCCCCACCACCTCTATGCTGTCCAGAGGGCAGACCAGGACAGAGCTAGCCCCCTTAACCAGTTTGTCGAGCTCCAGGAAGCGTCTTAACCATTTGTACGTAATGTTAGCACACTCCAAACACACACAGATGCTGTGAAGTATCTGCTCAGCTCTGTTTTCACAATGATGTACCAAGCTTTTAATTCTGATTGTTGTTCATGTTCTGTGATTCTGGATTGTCTTTCTCAATTGTGATTTTGTCTTGATTTTTTGTTTGTTGGTTGTTCAACGCCTGACCACACACCTGTCTCTCCCCCTTGATAACGTCTGGTGTTTTGGATCTGTTTTTTGTTCTTTTTAATAAACGCATTTACCGCAACTGTCTCCATCTCGGGTGCTTGACAACTATTTGCTACTTACTGTTAAGAGACTGTTTGGATTTGCTGTCAGTTATGCATTTCATTACATAAATAATGTTTAAAGTGGCGATCATTACCGGAAATGATGGCACACTCAGAAAGATTTGTTCAATTGGCAAAAAAAAATAAAAATAGATGGATAAAAAATAGACTTACTTTTTTGCAATCCTGCCCATGAATGTGACAGATAATGTTGTAAATTCTAAGAACTGGCATTCATCTGCTTCACTTTTCATGTTCTTTCATACATGTTTCCCACCGCAAAGAGGAAATATGACCCAGGCAAGTTGCTCAAGCCTTCCAAGAAGAGGAAACTGTGTATGTCAAAATCTTCTCGTGAAGAAAAGTTAAGATCCAGACATACTGGCAAGTCTTCTTTTGGTGCTAAAAACTTTGCTGGTAAGACATTTGGGAGGAAGAAATGTGTAAAATCGAAGAAGAAACAAAGACTTTAGAGTGGGAAAAATGGCAGGGGTCAGCAGCAGTTTTTGGAAGAGTAAAGGAGGAAAGAGTTTTGGAGGAAACAAAGAGGAAAGGTTTCTGGGGAAAAAGTAGGGCACAAAATTTTGGTACATTTAAAGCAAGCCCTATAGGAGGACAAGCAACGAAGGACTTCAAGAAGAAAAGCGAGAAATGGTGAAGAGAAAACAGGATTCAAGATCTACACAGCAGTGACTGCACTAGCAGAACACATCTTGGTGGTGGCGATGCTGCAAGTTGTTGTTAATGCTTAACTGCTAATCTGCTAAAGCAGCTTTGAAAAGACTGCAATCTGTCTGAAGATAAATTTGTACTTTGTAAAAAAAAATGTTCACAAAAAGGTTTATTGCACTTACAGCAATAAATAATGGATCCTTACATAAAATTGTTTCATATGAAACTTGGCTGTGTCGTAATGAACAGTTGATGCGGTGGGAAAGGATTGTGCACAGGAAATGAAACTTTGATCAGTGAGATGCGGACATGTCACAACAAAATCTGTAGTATGGGAATATCAGCTGTTTGTACAGAATCTTAAGAAACTTTGGACCAAGTGACACGACTATTGGTAAGTAGACAAATTCAACAAATCATAAAATGATTAAAATGTGTGGTTTTTAAGGATAATTTATGCTTGTGAATTGCTATTGGGTCCCCCCCCCCCCCCCCACATCATTGCCCTAACCCTAGTATACAGTTTTCTGAATACTAGATGTTAGGAGAAGATTGAATTAGGAATAAATTATTTTATTGATGGGTTTCTTTCATTTCTTTTCCACAGAATTATGCCTGGTTTATTCTTTTAGACTAGCCCCTAGAATACCATTATTTTAACTGATTTTGGAGAATTTTCGTGTATATATAACTTGATTAGGAATAAATATGGGTCTAACAGTCTGCGACGGTTGTAAAGAGACTTTGGTAGTGACATTAAAATTATCAGGGCTAGTATTCCCCCTAAATGTCTTTTGAAAGAATGATGTTTCATCGGTTCAGGACAGTTCCAGAGACTTGTGGAATCCATGTGAAGGCACGTTGAAGCTGTTCTGGAGGCTTGTGATGGTCTCAATTTCATTATTCATTTTTACGTAGACCTTAACTACACAAAAAAGAAAGACAACTAAGACATTTTCCACATAATAAAGAGGAAATATAGAAACACATTGATTATCTAAAAGGAGGAAACCTTCTATTTCATAAGTCTCTGATGAAGAAAAAAAAACAACTCTATTGGTAAGACAACTTTTATGTGCTGAAATTCTCCTGGAAAGTTGTGAAAAGCAGGCCAAAGAAGATGCGAATGACTTTAGAAGAATAAGAACAGAGGATGAAGGAGCTGCACATGCTATAACGGAGCACTTACACCACAATGACGTCAGGAAACAGGAAATGAAAAGCATAAAACTTTCGATCAGATTAGACTTGGTGAGTTGATGTACACATAGAGGACGCAGGCTGTTTGTACGAACTTTGTGTGCAGACTACTCTGATAAGTGACGAGATAATCTCAGTAATTTTTATCAAGGTTTTTTTTTTTTGTTTTTTTTTAGGATGTTGAAATTTTCTTAATGGCACTGTGTGTAAAAATGGTGTCAAGTGCCCAAATCTATTCTTAGTAAAGTAGCATACAACTGGCAATTGTTTAAATAGACTGCAGTTTGGTAAATGTCTTGGGCTCTGTGATTGAAATCGAAAATGATTTAAATTTTTACTTTGACTGTTAGATTGCCAGAATGACTCTGATCTCTTTAGGATACATACCATAAAATCTTTCAACTGTATTTTATTACAATATTTCATTATTCATACGGTTATGACATTTCCTTTGTAATTAACTTGTTGGTAGATAAAATTTAGTGCACCGAATCTTTGCAGTTAAGACTAACTTTAAAAACATCTTTCATATAACAATGAATTATGAGGTCTTGGTAACGACTTTTAAACTTTTGGGGCTAGATTGCCCCGATCAGCTCAGGCATGATTTAAAATTAAAACAAGTGCGACATTCAAATTGCAAAATTGAAATAATCTAAATTTGTTATCTCTCTTTTATCCAAGTCCAGCAGCTTGCTGCTGTTGGTCCTTGGTGCATCATCCAAGGTTTTCACTTAAATGGTAACATTTAACTTTCTTTATTAAATAAAGAGTTTCACAGAGAAAAATGCCAATTTAAGGAAAGATTTAGAAATGAGAAAAAGATGTGGAGACTGAATTTTTGTTCGCTTGGCGGTACATGACAAGCAATTTTTATATTCACGCACAAGGAAAAAGGAAATTTAATGATACACCTACTGTCATGTGAAAAAATAAGTACCCCATGGAAATTGTTGGCTTTTTTGACATGTTTGGACAAGCAAACATTTGATTGTCTCTGACATCAGCTTGCTGAAATTTTTGACAACTCTTCCATGCATTATTCTTTCAATTGCAAGATGTTTGAGGGTTTTCTTGCATGTTCTGCCCGTTTTAATTCCCTCCAACAACATTTCAATGTAATTCAAAGCCGAGCTTTGACTAGGCCATTCCATAACCCTCCATTTCTTCTTTTTAAGCCATTACTTGGTGAATTTTCTAGTGTGCTTAGGATCATTATCCTGTTGAAAAGTCCATTTTCAGTTCAACTTCAACTTTTGGACAGATGGCCTCACATTATCTTCAAGCACTCTTTGATATGATGCAAAATTTATAGTTGAATCAATGAATGTAAGCTGTCCAGTCCCTGAGGCAGTGAAGCAACCCCAGACCATAACATTTCCACCACCGTGTTTCACAGTTGGTATGAGGTGCTTCTCCTGAAAAGCTGTCTTTGGTCTGCACCAAATATGACTGCTGTTACTGTGGCCAAACAACTCTATCTTTAATTTGTCTGTCCAGAGCACATTTTTCCAAAAGGCCTAGTCTTGCAAAGGTTTTTTTTTTTTGGAATGCCTCCCATGTAGGGAAAATTTGTGCAATCTCTTTCAGATTGTAGAAGCATGCACTTTAACACCAACAGTTGCAAGACTTACTAGTAGATCCTGTGATGAAATTTTGGGGTTCTTGTATAGTTCTTTTTTTGCATCAGACGGTCTGCTCTTGGGCTGAAGTTCCCGGGACGGCCAGTCCTGGACAAATTGTCATTTAAAATCTGTGCAACTTGCAGATTATTTTCCTTACAGTGAAATGATGTATTTCAAATAATTTGGAGATCTTTTTAAATACCTTTCCAGAATCATAGGCATCCACAACATTTTTTCTGAAGGCCTTACAGAAATCTTTAGATCTTGGCATGATGACACCACACACCTCAATAGCAAAGGAAACACCAGACACTCCCTAAGCAGGTCCTAATCACTGGCACCCAATCTTGAACACCAGATTCTAATTTTATGTATTTTAAGGTGTGATAAATGTAGGTGTGTACTTACTTATTCCATGTGACTGATCTGTATTTTCTTTATTAATTTAAATTGTGAAAATTACTTCAAAATGTTAATTTTATGTGTCATTTTGACAGAGTGTATCAAATTAATTAATAGGCATTAATAGGAACTGAGGATTCAAAGAGGATCAAATGGTTTTTTTGTCCAAATATGTCAAAAAATCCAACAATTACCATGGGGTGTTCCATGGGGGATTATGGAACTGGATGCAAAAAACATAAATTTTCTTAACTCACATAGCATTTCTGTTTGTCCATCATAATATTACAAATTACCCTAACATATCTGAATAAAGAATGTAAAGTTATTTAAAAAACTTAAGTGTTTAGAGTAAACCTTGAAATGAAAATATGAAACTGACTACATTGATGACAGGGCAGGACTGGATATTACAATGTCATTTAGCAATTAATGTGTTAAGAACACATTAAAAATAGTTCATTATGACTTCTTAAGCATGTGAAACTAAGTTGTAATTGTGTATCAAGATTTAATCTAACGTTTGAATGCAAATATAGGTCCGGAGGCAAGACTAGCTGCAAATGACTGTTCTATACTATCCCTAATTTATTCTAATACTGGTGCTTTGCATTGCTGTTTTTAGGAGGTTCAATAAAATGGTAGGAAACGGGAGCTGTAACAATATGTTTCAAAAAGTCCTTATTCTTGTGATATATAATAATATAAGACTAATCTACCGGTTGGGACAAGTTACTATTACCACCCCAAAGTTGATTCATTTCATTTATTTTGAAATTGGTTTTGGGTTGTGACTTGATAAACAACACATATGGGTCTGGAGGCAAGACAAGCTGAAAATGACTGTCCTATACTATTCCTGATTTATTCTAATACAGATGCTTTGTATTGCTTTTTTAGGAGGCTCGGTAAAATGAAAGGAAACTGGAACTGGAGCTGTAACAGTACGTTTCAAAAAGAAGTGTTACCTCCCATCTACGGTGTGGAGATGTGTGTGGCGCTGGTGGGGAACATACTGGCGTTGTGGCTGCTTGTGACTAAGGAGAAGAAGAACTGGCACACAGGAGTGGTGTTCTCCTGCAACCTGGTCATCAGTGACATCTTTTACGCCCTCACTCTGCCCCTTCTTATCGTCAACTATTCAAGAGATCGACAGTGGATATTTGGTGATGCTGTCTGCAAAATAGAGCGCTTTCTCTTCACCTGTAACCTTTACGTCAGCATTTACTTCATCATGTGCATCAGTGTTAATAGATACCTGGCCATCGTTCATCCGTTTTTCACACGCAAACACATTCGCCCAAAACACGCCAAGATCATCAGTGTGTTCGTCTGGATCTTTGTGGCAAGCATTTCATCTCCACTTCTCTACTTTTCAGGTGTCAATAGGGACAGATGTTTCATATTTGCAAATCTAGATAAAAAATCAAGCCTAAAGTCTACCTACAGGGTGTTTATGGTTGTTATAGGCTGCTTGGTCCCATTTTTAGTTACTTTTGCATCATATTTTGGTGTTTTGTGGGTGGTTTTTAAAAATGCAAATATCACCTCATTGGAGAAGAAAAAAGTGGCTCTGATTGTTGGTTTAGTCTGTGTCCTGTACACTGTGTCTTTTGTCCCCTATCACATTCTACAGATAGTGAGCTTTAAACTGAGAGAAGAAGGCAAGACTAATTGTTATGTACGTAATGGATACCAAGTGTCAAAGGCATTAGCTTGCCTGAACATGTGCCTCCATCCCATTTTGTATATGGCTGTGTTTGACAGTATCAGGGCAATGTGCTGTAGAAGGAGCTCAAATGTATCAAACGTACAGATCACAGTTGGAGAAAACTTTTCAAAGAACCTTGAATTGAAATCCAGAGACTGAGATTGCAAATTATTTTCCTGAAAACATTTGTGTTGATTTGGATGTATGTTTTGGGCCATTATCATGTAGAGTTTCAGAGGAAAAGGGATCTAAGTTTTGGGCTAAACGTTTCTGTATTTAGTAAAATTGATAATACACTCAGTATGCACAATCTGTTAAACAGCCCCAAAAGTCAATGTTGCAACTCCATATTTTATTTTACAGTGGGTTTGGGGGATTGTGCTTGTATGCATTTGCTATTGTCAACAAACCTTTATTTTGGTCTCATCTAAACTGATTCCAGTTGTTTATCCAGGAATGAGAAGCTCTCAGGAAAAGCTTTTTTGTGCAACTCATCCAAGCAGTTTCTTGTGTTTAATAGGTTTGTTTGAAACTCGACAACTCTCTTGTTTCAGAAATTAAAACTAAATCTAAGATAAAATAAAGGCAACCTGAATAAACACAAAATATACTTTTTAAATGATAATGTTATTTATTGAAGCTAAAATTTTTTCCAATACCATCTGGGCCTGTGTGTAAATGTATTTGCCCTTGTAGTTACTAATTCCCCAAATCTTTGAAACTGCGTTCATAATGGGGTTCAGCTGGACTAGACACAACCAGACCTGATTACTGCAAATCCTGTTCAATCAAATCTACACTTAAATAGAACTTTTTCAACAGCATGTAGTTGGTTAAAAGGTCTTACCCAGTAACACACGATGTGAAAATTGAAAGAAATTCCAGAAGGTAATTGAAATACATCAGTCTGGGAAGGGTCACAAAGCTATTTCAAAGGCTCTGGCACTCCAGAGAACCACAGTGAGAGCCGTTAGCTACAAATGGGAAAAACTCGGCACAGTAGTGAACCTTCACAGAAGTGGCCGACCTTCCAAAATTCCTCCAAGAGCACAGCGACTACTCATCCAGCAAGTCACAAAAGAGCCAAGGACCACAGGTCTCTCATGCATCAATAAAAGTTAATGTTCATGACTCCACTATCAAAAAGACACTGGGCAAAAATGGCATCTATGGAAGAGTGGCGAGTGGCAAAATTTTGCCAAAACACACCTTGATGATCCTCAAAGCTTGAGGAGAATGTTCTGTGGATTGCTGAGTTGAAAGTGGAACTGTTTGGAAGACAGTGGTCCCGTTACATCTGGCGTAAACCAAACACAGAATTCCACAAAAGAAATCATCATACCTACAGTCAAGCATGGTGGTGGCAGTGTGATGGTGTGGGGATGCTTTGCTGCTTCAGGGCCTGGGCAACCTGCATTAATTTAGGGAAACATGAATTCTGCTCTCTACCAGAAAATCCTAAAGGAGAATGTCCACTCTTCAGTCCGTAAACTGAAACTCAAGCACAACTGGATTGTGCACCAAGACAATGATCCAAAGCATAGGAGTAAGTCCTAGTCCTAGAAGTAAATGATTAACTGATCTCCAGTTATCGGAAGCCTTTGGTTGCAATTATTGCTGCTAAAGGTGGCACGACCAGATTTTAAGTTTAAGGGGGCAATTAGTTTTTCACATTGGTGATAGGTATTTGTTTGTTTGTTTTTTGCTTCAATAATTTTTTCACATTGGTGATAGGTATTTGTTTGTTTGTTTTTTGCTTCAATAATTTTTTTTTTTTAAATAATACCTATATTGTGTGTTTACCCAGGTCTCAGGTTGACTTTGTTTTATGTTGTATTTCATTTGAAGATCTAAAACTATTTAATGTTTGATATATAATTAAACAGAAGAAATCATTTTTCGCAGCACTGTACTATATATATATATATATATATATATATATATATATATATATATATATATATATATATATATATATAAAATAGGCAGCAAGTGAACAGTCAGTTCTCGAAGTTGTGTTGGAAGCAGGAAAAATGGGCATGAGTAAGGATCTGAGTGACTTTGTACAGTAAACCAATTCATTACTTTGTCTCTCAATTCTCAGTAGATCTTCAGGTGTGTTTAATGTTATGGCTGATTGGTGTGTGTGTGTGTGAGAGAGAGAGAGAGAGAGAGAGAGTGTGTGTGTGTATAACTAGTAAATTATTTATTAATTTCTAATATAGAAATAGATAAATGGGGTGTCCAGCGTTAGTGTTAAACCTCAACTTCGAGAACCGGCTGCAAGCCAATACACCCTCTTGTGTCACGGAAGTAATTTACAGCATTTTAAATATCATGACAACACGATTTCTTTTTGAAGCAGTTAAAGAAAATCTGAATTTTTTGAGTGCTTTACGAAGCCGCAACTGGGTTACTGGGTCTTTTTAAAAACCTCAATGTCACTGCTTGGTTGAAAATATGTTAATTAATATGTTAATTACTCTGGGATTCAAAACAAAACTTGTGATAGTTTTTACAAAAAGGTGCATCACTAAATAAATATGAAGATTTTCGCTTATTTTTCCAAGCAGACAAAGATCACTTTGTAATTGGGGCAGCTTATGTGGTTTAACATGTTGGTTGCTCATCAATTATAATTAGCCTGCTTCATACCACAATATTCTTGTACAACAACTCATACCCAGACCATATGGCATGCAGTTAAACTTTATTACCAGGAAGGCTCAGTTATAATAGTACAAACATGTGGTTATTTGTTCTTGACTACTCCTCTGTTGTCTTCTTTCACATTCATTCTTTGACACTAGGAGAACTATTACAGCAAAATTACATACATAACAGGCCAGATGGCATGTGCTATGAGTTCCAAAATACACACATAGCTCTGCATAAATAGATCAGGGCAAGACTATGCTTAAAGGAATATTTTAAAAATTGCCTCAAATGTTGTCTCGTTGCTTCAGATGTTACTTCTTTCCGTCGAGAGGCTCATGACCACATTATATTTGGCCATTAAAATATTCCACAACATTATATTAGTGTAAAATGAATCAATTAAAAAAAAGTTACACACGGGTCCATAGAGGACAAAAATGTCCATGTCCAAAAACTGTCATAAAAATATTATATATTAATATTTTTTTTAATTTTCACTGATGTCAGGTTTTTGTTTTTTTTTTGCCAGCATCAGTTCTGATCATAATTACCAAATCAGTTCTGATCATAATGACCATAATTCATTCATTTTCAGAACTGTAACCCTTTCTTTTATGAAAAAAAAGAAAAATAGCATTCAAAACAGTGTTACTATGAATGCAGATTTTAACACACTGAAAAAGACACACTATTAGCACTATTTATCATCACATAATAAAAATAAAATAAAATAAATAAATAAATAGATAGATAAAAATTACTCTGGCACTTACACCTCTACTCTGCACACTTTGCTTCTTCTAGAACTCAATTAATCAATCAATTCTCTGCTTGATATATCACTTTGCTTGTATTTTCTCATTTGTAAGTCGCGTTGGATAAAAGCCTCTGCTAAACGAATAAATTGAAATGTAAACATAAATATATATAAATTCCAACATTCTTTTGGATGTCGATGGAATAAAATAAAATATCAGATGCCAGGAACGTACCTTCTTATATCATTTCTAACATTTACACATTTGAATGACCATGTAATACGAAACAATGTGATAACAAAATTAAAAATGACCTAATGTAGCCATGGGCGTTGTTTCGACTCGGGACAGCTCTCATTTGCTGCTATTGTCAAGGAACTGTTTGATGCCGTACACAACAGCGCTTTGCTGTTCGCTGAGAGTAGGCTTACGGTTGAGAGGCAAGAATTTGGCCAACAGTTGCTGCAAGCCTTTTATAATCGTGTAATTGTTGTGTGAGAAGGCCGGAATTACAGAGAGGGGTTAAAGCAACGCAAATATGCACGCACATGATGCAGTATTAGACCATAAACACACCATAATGAAACTAAAGCAGAATCCCGGACATATTCTCAAGTTTAGAAATCCCGGCCGGACGCTTTAATATCAGTTATGAATATTGCCTATACATGCTGATGAAGAAAAATACTTCTTGTTGATAATGTAATTTAATAAATTCTGAATTGTACATATCCCCTGAGATACGTTGCCTGATTAGGGGAAGGAAAAAGTTTGGGGGTGAAGCTTGTCTAGGGCATCAACTGCAAAATACACATATTCTCAATATTGTGGGTTGCCTTTTTTATTAGATCTAGTAGAAATCAGAATTTAGGCTGCCATAAAATACTACAAAAAGCATAAATGACTCTAGTAAATCCTTCCTGTCTTTTAGGATACACCTTTGTTGTTTTTTTTTTTACTTAAAGTATGTATATGTCCATGGTTTTGGAATGGTATGTCCAACAATCTCATATAGGTGTGGTGGTCAGGGCATACAGTGTATTTGCATAGGATTCACATCCATTAAATATTTCCATCAGAATTTAGGACTAATAACATTTCTGAGACACCATTAAGTAAAGTATTAGTCTAAACGACCTGCTGCTGGAGTTTTCTCATTGTGTACATTGTGTACAGCATTGTGTCCCCTTTTTTGTGTTGTTTAGTAGGGTTGAGGTCAGGGGTCTGTGCAGGCCACTGGGGTACATCCACACCAAACTCACCAAAGCATATCTTTAAGGTCCTTGCTTTGTGCACAGGGGCATTGTCATGCTGGAACAGAAACGCACCATCCCCCAAATTGTTGCCACAAAGTTAGAAACATACAATTGTCTTAAATGTCTTTGTATGTTGTATCATTAACATTACTCTTCACTGGAACTAAGAGTCCTAGCCCAAGCCCTGGAAAAACAGCCTCAGGAACAGCATATACGCTTTGTAAACATATAGTAGTAACTCTGGATGGTGTGATCATTGATTCCAGTGTCCAGTCCATGATGTGTTCCCACACACAGTGTTCCCAGAGTAAGGGAATATCTTTTGGAAGAATGGTGTTTCATCCCTCCAGTACACTTCCAGAGACTTTTGGAAGCCATGTGAAGGCACACTGAACCTGTTCTGGAGGCTGTTGATGGCCCCATGTTTTCTTTATTAATTTTTAAGTAAACCTTAACCATACAGAGACATATAGTATAAGACAGTAGTGGCTGCAACAGTAAAAACAGGAAATGAAATACCACTATTGATCAGAGTAGATGTGGTGACTTGAACACATACATATAGAGGACACGGGCTATCTGGGCAGAATCCGTGAACAGACTACAAACTCAGTACCAAGTACAAAACATCTTACCAGGGCAGATTCAAGGTATGTAAGGTATCACTTTATACTACAATATTATGGACTATGCAGTAGCTTTTTCCTCACTGTATGGTCTGCTATTAAGATTATAGGACGTATAGATTGTATTACTTAGTATTTGGTTTTGTTCCTGAATTACTTCCTTTGCACAAATTTCAACCTTCTTCTAGATTCAATAACAGTACCTCAATAAATAAATAACAGACCTGATTCTGATTTTGATTAATAGCACACAAACTACCAAAAGAAGAATATTGTTTTGCTTTAAATCTTCAGTGTTATTCGTTATCGTTAGTGATGATTGACTGTAAATTTAATCTCTCTCATAATGTGGATCATATTTGTAAGAAAGCAAATCAGAGGTTATTCCTGCTAAGGAAACTGAGAGAATTTACTGTAAGTCAGGTTGTTTTACAAAGCATCTATACTAGTTTAATTGAGAGTGTTTTAGGGTATAAAATAACTGTGTGGTTTGGAAGAATTACATTTGTGAATAAAGTAAAATTAAACAGAGTGACAAGAGTGGCAGGTAAAATCATAGGATCCAAGCAAAAGTCAGTCGATTAATTATATGAAATTGCTGTGCAGAGGAAAGCTTTAGCTATAACGAGAGATACAACACACCCTTTGAAACATGTTTTTCAATTATTACCATCTCTTCATCGTTATAGAACACCAAAAGCAATATATAAGCAAACTTTTGTATCAAATGCAATAGGTCTTCTGAATAAGGGGTAGGAAATGTGAATATTTTTAGCTTTTGATCTTCAATGTAAATCTTCAGTGTTATTTGTTATCGTTAGTGATGATTGACTGCAAATTTAATTTCTCTCATAATGTGGATCATATTTGTAAGAAAGCAAATCACAGGTTATTCCTGCTTTTGATGTTAAAGTGGATGTTGTGTATTGTTATATGTATTGTGATAGTATAGCGAGGCCAAAGACCAATTTTTCAGCCAAGGCTGAATATTAAAGTACAATTAACTAACTAACTAACTTCATGAGATACACACACACATATGTATATATATATATATATCGTATCGCGAGACTCGAGACCTCATTATGCATGATATAAACAAATTATTAAAACTACACATACTCATTAACATTTAACAGTAACGGAGGAACTCCACCGAATGTCGCGAAGTAAAAGTATATTTCTGTAATTAAAAATGAACTTGACTAAGAGTATAAGCATGGCCAGTTAAACCTACTCTTAAAAGTAAATTTTTTTCAAAAGGTTACTCAAGTAAACATAATGAAGTAAATGTAACACGTTACTGCCCATGCCTGGGAACTAAGTAACTCTTGGACGTTCCACAATTTAAAATCTAACACATATGTGACACAAGCTAGACTGTGGTTAAACTGAATATCGACATCAGCTATTTCGGCCGCAGGCACAAAGCCACAGGCTGAGAACTGTAGCTGATCACAAATTGCAAGTGAAATACTGCTTTTTTAGACACAGTATGACCAAATGTTTCGTACATTTTTGCTCTGCGAGTGGAAATAGGTCCCGAAGAAGCTACGCTCACTTTATAGCACTTCAGTTATAACTGGCTAGCTCACATTGATTTGTACATTCCTGTTAAAGATGTTTCTGGTAAAACTGGCTTCTCTTCTTCTTTTTCATCTTCATCTGATGACCTTTCATATTTTAAATAAAAAATTATATCCATGACAAATGTATGGTTTGCCATGTCCGCTGATGATATCGCTAACTCTACAGTAGTAACTGTTTCAAAATAGGAAGTGGAATTTTCTGTGGTTGTTAGGATTTGAAACTAGAGAAACTCCGGGTTACAATTCTTAAGAAGAGAGAAAACGAAGGCCTTGGAAGAGTTTGCCAAATGACACACAGACACACACAATTCAAATTGCAAGATCTCTCATTTATTCCAAGAAAAGCAAAGTATATTTCATGCTTGATACACAACAGAGACAATGGGTTAACTATTGATTGGCTAGGTGGAAGGTATGTAAATGCGCAAATGGTGAGGAGACAAAGGACTGCACAAATGGTGAGGGGCTTCATCCATCCGCACCCGAGTCAACAGAGAAACAAAGAAAAAAGATGTCAACACAGGAGCCAGGAAAAAGAGAGGGGAGCGTGCTCACAGTAAACTTATAAGTGGTGAACACAGACGAGTGGCGTGATACACATAGTGAAGTGTCCCAGTGCGGTTCTATTAGTGGACTGGAACTAACTGTTGTATAATAATAAATTAAAATGTGCATGTCTGTGAAAGTCTGTATGTGTATGTGCCCTGAACCTTTGCAATTGGGCCTGCTTATGAGGTTTAGCATGGTGACTGCTCATCAGCTGTACGGTGTACGTATTAGGACATCCTCAGACCTCAACATCAGTTCTCAGCCATATGACAAAACGGCATCGTGCCTAAAGCCATGTTCACACCGGGACGATTTTGCAGTGCGATAAACGGTCCATTTAATGCCCCAATGGCTGTCGATGAGAGTGTTCACACCCAGGTGTAAAACGTGTGGCGTCAGAGCGTAATTTTTTTTTAACGTCGAGGGGTTTGTTCTTTTTTGGGGATTTTTTGACACGCCGCGTCAAAACTTGCGCGACCAATGAGATTCGCGCTTTTGTTCAGGTGCCTGTAGCCGCTGAAGTTACATAAAAGTATGACTTGATGGCGCTCAAGTACAAAACTGTCTTACAGACGAAGAAGACGAAAAAGAAGACGAAGAAGATTTTAGTGAGTGTGCATAAGTGACATACCCGAAATAAAATGCTAACTGCTAATAAATCCTTCTGCCTACAGCACAAGATTCAAAATTACACACTAAATACTATATATATATATATAATAGAGTTATTTATGTTGTGGCTATTTTTTGATGACACTGAAATGCAAGCATATATTCTAAGTGATCTATTTAATACTTTCAGTGTTGTTTTCTACACTAAATAGCATTGTTTTTTCTTTGTCTCTTCAAATATGCAAATGATAATCCGCTGATTGATAGTCCATTATATTTATTTTGCACTCGGGATACATATGTATATAAGTATTTTTCATCTCTTATTTTTAATCTCTTATTCAAAATAGCTAAGTGCCCCATTATTGTATTATCATATTGACCACAAAAAAGACTATTCATAGTCAACACTTCACCAATATGCAGGAATATTAACATTTTTGGGCACAACAATATTTGTCTTATACCCACCCACCCGCTCCCAAAAAATTTTTTTTGACAAAAAATAAATCAATAAATCAACAAATACTAATACTACTACTTCTACTACTTCTACTACTACTACTACTAATAATAATAATAAGGGGTCTTCCCATAAGTATGTGAATGCTATTGCTGGGACTTTGATATAATTCAAATCAGTACTTATTTACAAAGAGTATACTGTTTAAAAGTAGAACTTTAAGGATTTAAATTTAAAGAAGGGGGCTATTTGCTGCAGTGGCCAAATCACCAAATTAATTACATTTCAGAAAAGTGCGTATGTTCTTCAACCAGTTTGCAAAAAGTGTATGAACGGCTTAAATATTGTCTCTCTTCTTCTTCCCAGTGATAAGTGGGTGTCAGAAACGGAAAGTTGTGCAGCGCCACATTGTGTACCGGAGTATTTCTGCTTTTCAAAAAGCGCCATCTACTGTCAGGGAGTGAATTTGCACTTTCATTCTGCGCATCGCCCGCATTTAATGTCTGGATATGAACACAAAAAAACAAACAAACAAAAAAACAAACACGAAAAACGTACCAGTGTGAAAGCGCTCTAATGCGTCAGGACTCAGGAAAAACTATCGAGTGTCAGGTCTCGTTAGTGTAGGTATAGTTGGGCATCGAGCAAAACGGACTCAACCGGAAGCCCCCACGTGATGAAAACTCTGCATGCGATACAGAACGGTGGATGCAGTGGTTTTATTTCATAAGCGCGCGCGCGCGCGCACACGCACACACGCAGGTGAGAATCATTTACCTGCAGGTGTTGAGTGTCTGATTCAGTTTCCCCATCGCGCGTCCCCCAAAGCGCGCGTGCACGAAAAACTCGCCCCCGAGATGCTGTGCTCGTGCCACTGAGGTACTATGGAAAGCCCTAAGGCTCAAAACTAACGTTTTTAACGACTTTTATCTGTAGAATGTTGCATTTACAGTATATACAGAAGTGTATATATGTATATACAGAAGTGAAAGCCATATTCGATGACTGTCTAATGTAACAGAACTTATGTTTGTTGCATTTTTTATGTTTTTATTAACACAAACACCTACTGTTATTTCTTTCAATAAATAAAGTTATATTTGTGAGAGAGTTTTCATTTTGAATGTTGTAGACTTCTGGAAGAAATGTGTGCTCACTCACATATCTGTGATTTTCCAGGCTAAATATTTGACTGTTCTCAAAAGGCACAATACCTGGACATATTGATCATATTTCTCTTTTTTTCCCCCTTAGTACAGTTTTTTTTTTAAAGAATGCAATTGTGTGATTTGACCACAAGAGAGCGCTATTGTCCACTTTAGTTCAGCTGTTTAGCGTGAACTAAATACGATGGTTTTCTGTCCCAACAAGTACACTTTCACTGCAATTTACTGAGAAAAGGTCAAAAGAAATTCAAGATCTTACAAAAAAAGATCTTCCCCTACAAGTTTTAGCTTTTATCTTTTTGTCTTAACACCACCTCCATCCTAGCAAATTATATTTGTATTGTCAGATACTGTTCAATAAGAAAGAAAGCTAATACATGTGCCAAATTCATACTGCTCACCTGTTTGCCCACAACAGTTAAGTCTTGTGATTTTCAACCTGCTAGTCCTATATTTGTCCATCATAGCAGGGGGAACACATCCCGACAGGTGGGAACGTTACTGTTAGATACTGTCCCCCCTGTGTTCAATAAGAAACAAAGCAAAATTACAACAAAATTATTCCATGGAAGACTTTAGTAACATAATAATAATAAATAATAAATTATGTATACTCACCTTTTAGAATATACAATACAGTTCTCTTTAGTTGAAACCAGCATGGTAGCAACTTGCCTTGCTGTCTACATGTTTTTCACACAATTTCTAGATGGTCAAGGTGAGAATCACAGGGGAGCGAGGGGGAGCTTGGCTCCTCTTAATAAGCTATGATCTCCTCTTAAAACATGATTTGTGAAATTCTGGGGGCTCTCTAAAATATTGACAATATGTTATTTCATACTGTGATGTCTGGTTTTGATATCCGTTTGGAGGTTTGATGTGACATAAGCCTACATGCTTGCAGCTATATGTTTCTTTGCACCAAGCATCACATTCAGTCAGGCAGGCATAAGCAACTTGGTTTTCCTTCTCGGCATTGTAAAACCGAAAATAAAAGTTAACTAATGTATGAACCAAAGCACTCAGGAAGCAATGTGGGAACCCATCAGCTATCGTCTGATGACTTAGCATATTCATACAGATTACTCAGGAAGGTGTAGGCTTATGGATTCCACACAGGAGGATCCATTTGCCTTGCACGACAAGAGGAGGGTAGATTAGTAAAATGTTCTCTCCCTCTCTCTCTCAGCAATAAAGTAAAAAATAAACTACCACTGATATTACTCTCTCCACGCCACTCTCCACGCCTCCACGGTGCTGAAAGATGGACAGCAGGCAGCAGCAACTTCTTTTGAACTGTTTTCTTATTCCTATTATTCATATTCATATTGATAGGAATAATGATAGGCCAAATAAAAGCTAAATCAAGTGCTTTATAATTGATGTGTGTCATTTTTGAGCACAAACAATGAAGAAAGTGAGCTCCACCGAAAGCCATGGTAGCCTATAGTTCACACACTGTCCTGTATCTTTGGCCTTCCAACACACATATGACCACCTTCCACAGTCAACGCAGAATATCTGTAGTGTGAAAACATTTTTAAAAATTGTGTTATAATGTAACCATCAATGTTAATTCCTTCACCAATATTAGCTTGGGGGTATGTTTTTGTTTTTAAATCTAAACTTCAGCGCTTGCCACTTAGGGGGACTATTTACTTTCAGCCAATAAAGAAAATATGAAAAAAAAAAAAAAAGAGGACCGAAGCCTAATTTATTATGTCTAAGAAAATGTAAACTAGTACACCACAATCATGCGCTGCAAAAGATTGACATGTAAATTAACAGTAAAACACTAGTGTCACGATTCGTGATGTAACGGAGATAAGGTAGGATGCAATCGCAGTATGAACAGGTTTATTTAAGAGAGAGACAGGCTGACAAATCCAAAACGTGATCCACAAACGTAATCCAGTAACATGCAAAGTTCAAGCGATTGGCAAACAGGCATAAAGGGGCGAGGCAGGAATCAAGGTCACGGTCACGGAAATACAGGGTCGAGAAACAAAACAAGAAACATGAACTATAGCGCGGGACTGGTAGCGGAGAAACCAGCGTGAATAAAACTAACAAACCTAAACATGAACCTAAACATGAACCTAAACATGAACCTAAACATGAACCATGAAACATGACATGAACTACGACTATAGTTATCTATCGTAAGGACTCTAAACTAAGTGACTATAACTCATTCAATATTCCGCGCTGTGTGCTGGGAGGCGCACGGTATTTATACAAACATACTCAACGTTGTAATAGCTGACGGCTGAGGGCAATTCAGACACACGTGAAACAATAGCCAATGACAGAACGGGAAGGAGACATAACAGAAACATAAACAAATGCACGTGTCGAAATGTCACGATTGTCCACAAGGGAAAAGCAGGTGCTCGCGCACCTGCTCGTGCACGCGCGCTCACATGCTCCACAGCGCGCTGCTTAAAAGGGAACTCGTGACAGAACCCCCCCCCAAGGGCATTCCTCCCGGAGTGCCAAGAAACATCCATCTCCATTGGAGGCCCCGGCCCCCTGGGCAGAATGTCCCAAGCAGAGCCTGGAGACCGCACGGCGTTCTTGGCGAAACAAAAAAGCAGAGCAACGTACACGGCAGAGCAGGAAAGCAGAGCAACGTCCTCGGCGGAGCAGGGAAGCAGAGCGACGTCCTCGGCGAAGCAGGGAAGCAGAGCGACATCCTCGGCGGAGCAGGGAAGCAGAGCGACGACCACAGCCGGGCAGACAGGCTGAGCGAAGTCCTCGGCGGAGCATGAAGTCAGAGCGACGACCACAGCTGGGCAGGCAGGCTGAGCGACGAGCTCAGCGGAGCATGAAAGCGGAGCGACATCCTCGGCGGAGCATGAAGGCAGAGTGATGACCACAGCCGGGCAGACAGGCTGAGCAAAGTACTCGGCGAAGCATGAAGTCAGAGCGACGACCACAGCTGGGCAGGCAGGCTGAGCGACGTCCTCAGCGGAGCATGAAAGCGGAGCGACGACCTCGGCGGAGCATGAAGGCAGAGTGATGACCACAGCCGGGCAGACAGGCTGAGCGAAGTCCTCGGCGGAGCATGAAGGCAGAGCGATGACCACAGCTGGGCAGGCAGGCTGAGCGACGTCCTCGGCGGAGCAGGAGAGCGGAGCGACGTCCTCGGCCGAGCAGAAAAGCGGAGCGAAGTCCCCTGTAAGGCCAGTGAGAGGAGTGTGGGTGTCCGTAAGGCCAGGGAGAGGAGCGTGGGTCTCCGTGAGGCCAGGGAGAGGAGCGTGGATCTCCGTGAGGCCAGGGAGAGGAGCGTGGCTCTCCTTGAAGCAGGAGGGGGGAACGATGTTCGCCATGGAGCAGAAAGACTGAGTGACGACCTCAGCCAAGCAGGGAGACTGAGCGACGTCCACAGCTGAACAGGGAGGCTGAGCGACGTCCACAGCTGAGCAGGGAGGCTGAGCGACGTCCACCGCTGAGCATGGAGGCTGAGCGACGTCCACCGCTGAGCAGGGAGGCTGCAGCTCTGGAGTTGAGATCTCCTTTTAGATCTCAGGCTGGGGCTCTGAGGTCACCAGGTGAACCCTGGCGTGGGCTGTACTGGGGCGACCGGGTTGGTAGGCTTGGACGTGTTTTGAGAACAGTCAAATATTTAGCCTGGAAAATCACAGTTATGTGAGTGAGCACACATTTCTTCCAGAAGTCTACAACATTCAAAATGAAAACTCTCTCACAAATATAACTTTATTTATTGAAAGAAATAACAGTAGGTGTTTATGTTTATGAAGACATAAAAAACGCAACTAACATAAGTTCTGTTACACCATATAGCTAGCTATAATTTGTTTAGCTAACTTCTTGAACATGCAGATAAAATTGGCAAATAATACTAAATACTTGCAGAATAAAGTATCTAATGTACGGCTTCCGTCTCTACCTGTCTGTCTGCATGTACTGTTCTGTACTGCGTCCGAACCGCGTGCAGACATGAAGTCACGTGGGGGCGGTGCAATGCGAACCTCAGTCTGAGGCCGTTTTGCTGACAACATGTTAGCATCATGGAACTGGATGCACAAAACATAAATTTTCTTAACTCACATAGCATTTCTGTTTGTCCATCATAATATTACAAATTACCCTAACATATCTGAATAAAGAATGTAAACTTATTTTAAAAACTTATTTTAAAAATATGAAACTGACTACATTGATGACATGGCAGAACTGGATATTACAATGTCATTTAGCAATTAATGTGTAAAGAACACATTAAAATAGTTCATTATGACTTCGTAAGCATGTAAAACTGAGATTTAATTGTGTATCAAGATTTAATCTAATGTTTGAATGCAAATATAGGTCTGGGGGCAAGACTAGCTGCAAATGACTGTTCTATACTATCCCTAATTTATTCTAATACTGGTGCTTTGCATTGCTGTTTTTAGGAGGCTCAATAAAATGGTAGGACACGGGAGCTGTAACAATATGTTTCAAAAAGTCCTTATTCTTGTGATATATAATAATATAAGACTAATCTACCGGTTTGGGACAAGTTACTATTACCACCCCAAAGTTGATTCATTTCATTTATTTTGAAATTGCTTTTGGGTTGTGACTTGATAAACAACACATATGGGTCTGGAGGCAAGACTAGCTGAAAATGACTGTCCTATACTATTCCTGATTTATTCTAATACAGATGCTTTGTATTGCTTTTTTAGGAGGCTCGGTAAAATGAAAGGAAACTGGAACTGGAGCTGTAACAGTACGTTTCAAAAAGACCTGTTACCTCCCATCTATGGTGTGGAGATGTGTGTGGCGCTGGTGGGGAACATACTGGCGCTGTGGCTGCTTGTGCCTAAGGAGAAGAAGAACTGGCACATGGGAGTGGTGTTCTCTTGCAATCTGGTCATCAGTGATATCTTTTACGCCCTCACTCTGCCCCTTCTTATCGACTACTATTCAAGAGGTCAACAGTGGATATTTGGTAATGCTGTCTGCAAAATAGAGCGCTTTCTCTTCTCCTGTAACCTTTATGTCAGCATTTACTTCATCATGTGCATCAGTGTTCATCGATACTTGGCCATCGTTCAACCAATCTTCATGCGCAAACACATTCGCCCAAAACACGCCAAGATCATCAGTGTGTTCGTCTGGATCTTTGTGGCAAGCATTTCATCTCCACTTCTCTACTATTCAGGTGTCTATAGGGACAAATGTTTCTTATTTGCAACTCTAGATAAAAAATCAAGCCTAAAGTCTACCTACAGCGTGTTTATGGTTGTTATAGGCTGCTTGGTCCCATTTGTAGTTACTTTTGCATCATATTTTGGTGTAATAATGGCTGTTTTTAAAAATGCAAATATCACCTCAGTCCAGAAGAGAAAAGTGGCTCTGATTGTTGGTTTAGTCTGTGTCCTGTACACTGTGTCTTTTGTCCCCTATCACATTCTACAGATAGTGAACTTTAAACTGAGAGAAGAAGGCAAGACTAATTGTTATGTACGTAATGGATACCAAGTGTCAAAGGCATTAGCTTGCCTGAACATGTGCCTCCATCCCATTTTGTATATGGCTGTGTCTGACAGTATCAGGGCAGTGTGCTGTAGAAGGAGCTCAAATGTATCAAACGTACAGATCACAGTTGGAGGAAACTTTTCAAAGAACCTTGAATTGAAATCCAGAGACTGAGATTGCAAATTATTTTCCTGCAAACATTTGTGTTGATTTGGATGTATGTTTGAGGTCATTATCATATTGAAAAATTCATCTATTGGCAAATTTTACCCTTCTGGAAGAGGCAACCATGTTTTGGGCTAATAATGTTTCTGTAGTTAATAAAACTGATAATACACTCAACACTCACAAGTTGTTAAACAGCCCTAAAAGATTAATGTTGTGACTCCATATTTTATTTTACAGTGGGTTTGGGGGATTGTGCTTGTATGCAGTTGCTATTGTCACCAAACCTTTATTTTGGTCTAATCTAAACTGATTCCAGTCCTATATATATTTTTTACTTAGAAATAAAATAAAATAATTCAATAAGTTTATTAGTGCATGCTGAGGGATTTATTTTATATTCTGAATACAACAGTCTAATTGTATTTCTCAACATCTAGTTTAAGGGAGCAGCAAGAGAAAAAGTTCCTTCTAACTTATTTATTATTTATTATTATTTCAATTATTAATTCAATAATCAGTGGTAAAAAATAAGTGGCACGTTATACCCAAGACTTGAAGCACAAATTTAAGGACTTATATAGAGATGAACATGACTGTCATGTTAAATTGATAAGCAGCCTAATGTGCACATTATATATTCATAATTGTTCTGAATTATTTTTAATTTGTGTTTAATTTCTTTATGCAAAATGATACACAGTTATTCCTAAACTGATTCACAATCATGACATACTAACAATGATGCCCATTTAAGTAGCTTCACTATAGTTAGCTACTTTTTGTTAGTAACTTGTAGTGTCGCTAACTACTTTTATAAAAGGGTAGCTTGACTGTTGCTTAACTACTTCAAGCTATGAGTATCTTATAGCTTGAAAAGCTACGGTATCAGTAGCTTGGTACAGTACAGTATCAGTAGTTGTTGTAGCCATCCACGGGTTCAAGTTTGCAGCAAACACTGCAGCTTACAAATATGGCCACCGTGGACTTCACTACCCAGAACACACACACACAGACACACACTTCCCTGCTCACAATCACCCAGATTCCAACACATCACACCTAGGTTCAGTCAGTCTCACACTTCACAAGCACACTGGATTAAGGCTTTCCCTCATTGTACTCTTTGGATGTATACACTCAATTACCTTGTGTTCTGTCATTACCAATCCTTTAAAATATCATGTTTGCTTTTCTGTTTTGACCTCATTTCTGCCCAGTTTCTTGTGTTGCCTAGTTAAGTCTGTTTGTTCAATGCCTGACCATTTTCCTGTTTATTGTTTGTGATTTTAACTGCCCTTTGGATTGTCTGCCTGGTTATACTATACTATATAACTATACATAATAGTTTTACAATTTAAAAAAAGAGACAAAAAGACATTTAAAAAAATATATTCTATAAATAGGTCAGGCCTAGGCATAGTCTTGGCCTGACCTATTTATGAAATATATTTTTTTAAATGTCTTTTTGTCTCTTTGCCTCAAACGTTAGAGACGCTCATGACCATATATTATATTTGGGCATCAAAATATTCCAAAGCACCAGAACGTCTGAAAATAGAATGTAAAATTATTCTAAACACTTAAACCTTTAGTGTAAGTCTTGAAATGGTAATATGACACTGAATACATTAATGACAGGGATCCATAGGAACATAATGAAAACCTGTGGGGTGAATTGAAGAGAGTCCACCAGCGTGGACCTCGAAATGTGATGGATCTGGAAAGATTCTGTGTAGACGAATGGTCTCTGATCCCTTGCCATGTGTTCTCCAACCTCATCAGGCATTATAGCTCATCAGACTCAAAGCTGTTATCTTGGCAAAGGGTGGTATAGCACAAAGTATTGACTAAAAGTTTGCCAATAATTGTTGCAGTTATTGATTAGATAAACCTGTGTTTTGTTTGCAATAGATTGATATCCATGAGAGCAGAGTATTTTTGTGAATTTTTTTTAACAAAAGATCAAACGGTTAAACAATAAAGACAAATCTTCACAGCTTTCTTTGCTCATACTTACCAAGGGTGCCAATATTAGTGGAGGGCACTGTAAATAAAATCCATAAAAGTGTTGCAGCTATGGAATACAGTATGTATCTGCTGAGATCTATTGGATGTAAGAACATAATAGAATAAAATGCATTGACTATAACATGCATGCTTTTTTCTTTCTATTTTTCTTTCTTTCTTTTTTTTTTAGAAATTCACATCATTCATTTATTATGTTCGCCTGCATTATGTTTCATTAATAGAATTTTCACCGACTTAACCTAATTACAACATAAAGAAGAGAAGCTCTAGGTGCAATCATTGTTGAGATAAAATAGGAACCAGCACTAACTAAACACACACACATGTGGTGCCAGTGTTACTAAACAGTGCAATTTGATGAATAAGTGAAATATTCTTCCATTACTGACTGCATTCTGCCTAAAGATATACTTGTGCCATGTAATCATGTTCATTTAAATATTTCTTGGATATTCTGCTGTATTTTAGTCCTTACATACAGTCATGTGAAAACATAAGTACACCCTATGGAAATAGTTGGCTTTTTTCCTCTCTCTGACACTCAGTCAGGTGAAGAAGGAGCTAAAGAAGATCAAGGCAAGAAAGGCCCCAGGCCCAGATGGAATCAGCTCCAGACTGCTTAAAGATTGTGCAGATTAGCTCAGTGAGGTCATCCTGCACATCTTTAATCTGAGCCTTAGACTAGCATGAGTTCCATTACTGTGGAAGACTTCCTATGTGGTTCCAGTACCCAAAATTTGCGCATCCAAGTGAGCCAAACCACTTCAGACCGGTAGCCTTAACTTCACACCTGATTAAGTCCATGGAGAGGATTGTACTGTGACAGCTGTGGACCCTAGTGAACTCAGAGCTAGACCCCCTACAGTTTGCTTACCGACCAGGCATGGGGGTTGAGGACACCATTATTTATCTGATGCACAGATCACTTCTACACCTGGAGAATACTGAGAGCATTGTGAGGATCATGTTTTTTGATTTTTCCAGTGCTTTCAACACAATTCAGCCATCACTAATTAGGGGGAAGCTTTTGGGAGCTGGAGTTGACCGCCACCTGGCTGCATGGACCACCAACTATCTCACTGACAGACCACAGTATTTGAGGCTCCAGGACTGTATGTCTGGTGTGGTGGTCAGCAACACGGGAGCACCGCAGGGTACAGTGTTTGCTCCATTTCTCTTCACCCTGTACAAAGCGGACTTCAGGCATAACACTAACAGCTGCCACATGCAGAAGTTCTGTGATGATACGATCATTGTTGGACGAGTATCAGAGGAGAACGATCAGGAATTCCCGGGAGGTCATCGCTGACTTTGTCAACTGGTGTGAATTAAACCACCTCTGCCTCAATTCTAGCAATACAAAGGAGATGGTAGTCAACCTCCGTAGTAGGCCAACCCGGTCTACGCTGGTGAGCATCCAGGGTATTGACATCGAGAGGGTAGAGACATATAAATTCCTGGGTGTTCTCCTCAACAATAAACTGGACTGGTTCACAAACACAGATGTCCTGTACAAAAAGGGCCAAAGTCATCTCCACCTGCTGAGGAGACTGAGGTTTTTTGGTGTGTGCAGGACCCTGCTTAAAACTTTCTATGACACTGTGGTAGCATCTGCTATCTTATATGCAGTAGTTTCCTGGGGAGTTGGGAGCACAGAGAGGAGACAGGAAATGTCTCAACAAACTGGTTAAGAGGGCTAGCTCTGTCCTGGTCTACCCTCTGGACAGCATAGAGGTGGTGGGGGAGAGGAGGATGTTAGCTAAGATGGTGTCTATCAGGAGCAATTCCTCTCACCCCCTGTATGAGATACTGGGGTCCCTGAGCAGCTCCTTCAGCAGCAGACTGCTGAAAGAGCGCTACCACAGATCCTTCATCCCTACAGCAGTCAGACTCTTTAACGCAACAACAACATAATGTAGCACTGCCAGCTGTTTTTTTTGCATCATCAACCTACACATTATTATTATTTGTTGTATATATTCAAATTTGTATTAACCTGTACATACACTGAGGTGTCCATAGTGTACATATTACCATTATTATTTTTTTTTATTACTCTAATTCTTATCTTTCTATTCCTATTGTATATATATATATATATATATATATATATATATATATATATATATATATATATATATATTCGATACTTTATTTCAATTCGATTCCTATTTAATGTGTATTCTTTCCTATCGGTTATTTTTGTGTAATTGAGCTGCTGTAACGAGGAAATTTCCCCAGTGTGGGATCAATAAATGTTATCTTATCTTATCTAAATCCTGACTGAAATATTTCATGGTTGTGAAGCCGATGCAAGTACACTGCATGCCCAAAAGTATGTGGGCAGCTGATCTCCTTTGCAGCTCCACTCTTCTAGGAACATTTTCTACAAGATTTTGGAGAATGTCTGTGGAAATTTGTGCCCAATGAGTCAAAAGAGCATTTGTGTGGTCAGGCACTGATATTTGACAAGAAGGCCTGACTCACAATCAGCGTTATAATTCATCTTAAAGGTGTTTAATGGGGTTGAGGTCAGGACTCTGTGCAGGCTACTGAACCTTGCTTTGTGCACAGGGGGCACTGTCATGCTGGAAGGAGAAAGGGCCATCCTCAAATTGTTTCTGCAAAAATGTTAGAAACATAGAACTGCCTAAAGGGGGGGGTTGTGCCCTGCAATTATGCCCTGTGATGGATTGGCACATCCTCCAGGGTGTAACCCGCCTTGTGCCCCATGCGCCCTGCGATAGGCTCCAGGTTCTCGGCAACCCTGTAGGATAAGTGGTATAGAAAATGGATGGATGGAACTAAGAGGTCTAGCCCAAACCCTGAAAAACAGCCTTAGAAACAGCATATACACTTTGTAAATATATAGTAGTAACTCTGGTTGGTGTGTTCATTGATTCCAGTCTGCAATCCAGGATGTACTCCCACACAGTGTTCCCAGGATAGACTCAGGGTCCACTGCAACCTCACCAGCATAAAGCAATTACTGAAGATGAATGAATGAATAAATCAATCGACTTAGGGAATATCTTTTGGAAGAATGGTGTTTCATCCCTCCAGTACACTTCCAGAGACTTTTGGAAGCCAAGCGAAGGCACATTGTACCTGTTCTGGAGGCTGTTGATGGCCCCATGTTTTCTTTATTAATATTTACGTAAACCTTAACCATACAGAGACATACAATGAGGGAAAAAAGTATTTGATCCCCTGCTGATTTTGTACGTTTGCCCACTGACAAAGAAATGATCAGTCTATAATTTTAATGGTAGATTTATTTGAACAGTAAGAGACAGAATAACAACAAGAAAATCCAGAAAAACGCATGTCAAAAATGTTATAAATTGATTTGCATTTTAATGAGGGAAATAAGTATTTGACCCCCTCTCAATCAGAAAGATTTCTGGCTCCCAGGTGTCTTTTATACAGGTAACGAGCTGAGATTAGGAGCACACTCTTAAAGGGAGTGCTCCTAATCTCAGCTTGTTACCTATATAAAAGACACCTGTCCACAGAAGCAATCAATCAATCAGATTCCAAACTCTCCACCATGGCCAAGACCAAAGAGCTCTCCAAGGATGTCAGGGACAAGATTGTAGACCTACACAAGTCTGGAATGGGCTACAAGACCATTGCCAAGCAGCTTGGTGAGAAGGTGACAACAGTTGGTGCAATTATTCGCAAACGGAAGAAACACAAAAGAACTGTCAATCTCCCTCGGCCTGGGGCTCCATGCAAGATCTCACCTCGTGGAATTGCAATGATCATGAGAACAGTGAGGAATCAGCCCAGAACTACACGGGAGGATCTTGTCAATGATCTCAAGGCAGCTGGGACCATAGTCACCAAGAAAACAATTGGTAACACACTACGCCGTGAAGGACTGAAATCCTGCAGCGCCCGCAAGGTCCCCCTGCTCAAGAAAGCACATATACATGCCTGTCTGAAGTTTGCCAATGAACATCTGAATGATTCAGAGGATAACTGGGTGAAAGTGTTGTGGTCAGATGAGACCAAAATGGAGCTCTTTGGCATCAACTCAACTCGCCGTGTTTGGAGGAGGAGGAATGCTGCCTATGACCCCAAGAACACCATCCCCACCGTCAAACATGGAGGTGGAAACATTATTCTTTGGGGGTGTTTTTCTGCTAAGGGGACAGGACAACTTCACCGCATCAAAGGGACGATGGACGGGGCCATGTACCGTCAAATCTTGGGTGAGAACCTCCTTCCCTCAGCCAGGGCATTGAAAATGGCTCGTGGATGGGTATTCCAGCATGACAATGACCCAAAACACATGGCCAAGGCAACAAAGGAGTGGCTCAAGAAGAAGCACATTAAGGTCCTGGAGTGGCCTAGCCAGTCTCCAGACCTTAATCCCATAGAAAATCTGTGGAGGGAACTGAAGGTTCGAGTTGCCAAACGTCAGCCTCGAAACCTTAATGACTTGGAGAAGATCTGCAAAGAGGAGTGGGACAAAATCCCTCCTGAGATGTGTGCAAACCTGGTGGCCAACTACAAGAAATGTCTGACCTCTGTGATTGCCAACAAGGGTTTTGCCACCAAGTACTAAGTCATGTTTTGCAGAGGGGTCAAATACTTATTTCCCTCATTAAAATGCAAATCAATTTATAACATTTTTGACATGCGTTTTTCTGGATTTTCTTGTTGTTATTCTGTCTCTTACTGTTCAAATAAATCTACCATTAAAATTATAGACTGATCATGTCTTTGTCAGTGGGCAAACATACAAAATCAGCAGGGGATCAAATACTTTTTTCCCTCACTGTATAGTATAAGACAGTAGTGGCTGCAACAGTAAAAACAGGAAACGAAATGCCACTATTGATAAGAGTAGATGTGCTGACTTGATGAACACCTACACATAGACGACACCGTGACAGACGGTTTTCAGCAGAATCCGTGAACAGACTACAAACTCAGTACCAAGTACAAAATATTTCACCAAGACAGAATCAAGGTATGTAAGGTATTACTTTATACTATGATATTATAGCTTTTTCCTCACAGTATGGTCAGCTATTAAGCCTATAGGACGTCTAGGTGGTATTACTGAGTATTTGTTTTTTTTTCCAGTTCACATCCTTTGCACAAATTTAGCTTTCTTCTACATTCAATAACAGTACCTCAATAAATAAATAGATATTATTCTGATTTTGATTAATAGGATACAAATTAAAAAAAAAAAAAAAAGAATACTGTTTTGCTTTAAATCTTTAGCGTAATTCATGTGAGATATATATATATATATATATATATATATATATATATATATATATATATATATATATATATATATATTATAATACTGCAGCATAGTTGAATGCTCAAATCTGATTGGTCGGAAGGTGTGCATTATTTTCGTGTAACAGCACAGGTAGTTCCGACTGTAACATAAAAGTTAATATTAAAAAACCTGTTCGAATATGTTATTGTATCTATAGTAACAGCTGATACTCAGGGATTTTTGCGACGGACACGCCATATAATCTAAGACTAATAATAAATGGATTCTAAAATGTTCAAAAACGGGTTGTTGTTCAACAAAGTTATTCTTATAATTATTGGTGTGGTGAGGTTTTGTTCTAAGATGTTTATTAAACATTTATGGAAGAAGTCTCTGTTGTAAGCACTCTTCATTTCCTTGGTAAATTGACAGGATGCGCTCTGTCTGTGTGTGTGTGTGTGTGTGTGTGTGTGTGTGTGTGTGTGTGTTGGGGTGGCAGAGTGGATGAGTGACAGCTAACATCTCTGAATGTTATTAGATTAGGCTTCTTATAGCCTATAACATGTTCGTTCAAAACAAATGTTTTTTGACAAGCAAAAAGGTACAATATGAAAATGACCTTTCTCTCAATTCTCTTCATCCAAGCAGACAAGGATCAGCCCTGAACCTTTGCAGTTGGGCCTCCTTATGTGGTTTAGCATGTTGAATGCTCATCAGCTGAAATTAGCCTACTTCCTACTCAATATGCTTGTAAAACAGCTATTATTACCTTATATGGTATGCAGTTAAACTTTATTTCCAAGACAGTTATTTCTAGGTTCAAATAATCTAAACATGTGGTTATTTGTTTTTTGCCAGTTCCTTTTCCTTAGATACCAATTCCCTATCTAAGTTCAAAGCCTCTTTCTGCATTCATTCTTTGACAGTAGAAGCACTATTACAGCAAAATGACTGTACATACATAACAGACCAGATGGCAAATTCAGGTAGTTAAAGAACACACAAGTAGTTTTGTATAAATAGCTTAGGTCATGACAATGCTTAAAACAATAGTTTTGTATAAAAAAAAAACATTTTATTATTTTTTTAAAACGCATCCGTGCCTCACATTTTAGTTTTTACAGTAGAGTGGCTCAAGGCCACCCGTTAGTATCATGGAGCTGGGTTCTCAAAAACTTTTTTAAAAACTTGACTGTTTAGAGTAAACCTTGAAATGAAAATATGAAACTGACTACATTGATGACAGGGCAGGACTGGATATTACAATGTCATTTAGCAATTAATGTGTAAAGAACACAGAAAAATAGTTCATTATGACTTCTTAAGCATGTGAAACTGAGTTGTAATTGTGTATCAAGATTTAATCTAATGTTTGAATGCAAATATAGGTCTGGAGGCAAGACTAGCTGCAAATGACTGTTCTATACTATCCCTAATTTATTCTAATTCTGGTGCTTTGCATTGCTGTTTTTAGGAGGCTCAATAAAATGGTAGGACACGGGAGCTGTAATAATATGTTTCAAAAAGTCCATATTCTTGTGATATATAATAATATAAGACTAATCTACTGGTTTGGGACAAGTTACTATTACCACCCCAAAGTTGATTCATTTCATTTATTTTGAAATTGGTTTTGGGTTGTGACTTGATAAACAACACATATGGGTCTGGAGGCAAGACTAGCTGAAAATGACTGTCCTATACTATTCCTGATTTATTCTAATACAGATGCTTTGTATTGCTTTTTTAGGAGGCTTGGTAAAATGAAAGGAAACTGTAACTGGAGCTGTAACAGTACGTTTCAAAAAGACCTGTTACCTCCCATCTACGGTGTGGAGATGTGTGTGGCGCTGGTGGGGAACATACTGGCGCTGTGGCTGCTTGTGACTAAGGAGAAGAAGAACTGGCACATGGGAGTGGTGTTCTCTTGCAATCTGGTCATCAGTGACATCTTTTACGCCCTCACTCTGCCCCTTCTTATCGACAACTATTCAAGAGGTCGACAGTGGATATTTGGTGATGCTGTCTGCAAAATAGAGCGCTTTCTCTTCACCTGTAACCTTTACGTCAGCATTTACTTCATCATGTGCATCAGTGTTCATCGATACCTGGCCATCGTTCAACCAATCTTCATGCGCAAACACATTCGCCCAAAACACGCCAAGACCATCAGTGTGTTCGTCTGGATCTTTGTGGCAAGCATTTCATCTCCACTTCTCTACTTTTCAGGTGTGTATAGGGACAAATGTTTCTTATTTGCAAATATAGATAATAAATCATACCTAAAGTCTACCTACAGGGTGTTTATGGTTGTTATATGCTGCTTTGTCCCATTTGTAGTTACTTTTGCATCATATTTTGGTGTAATAATGGCTGTTTTTAAAAATGCAAATATCACCTCACTCCAGAAGAAAAAAGTGGCTCTGATTATTGGATTAGTCTGTGTCTTGTACACTCTGTCTTTTGTCCCCTATCACATTTTACAGATAGTGAGCTTTAAAATGAGAGAAGAAGGCAAGACTAATTGTTATGTGCGTAATGGATACCAAGTGTCAAAGGCATTAGCTTGTCTGAACATGTGCCTCAATCCCATCCTGTATATGGCTGTGTCTGACAGTATCAGGGCAGTGTGCTGTAGAAGGACCTCAAATGTATCAAACTTACAAATCACAGTTGGAGAACACTCGTCAAAGAACCGTGAATTGAAATCCAGAAACTGAGATTGCAAACTATTTTCTTTTCCTTCAAACATTTGTGTTGATTTGGATGTATGTTTGGGGTCATTATCATATTGAAAAATTCATCTATTGGCAAATTTTACCCTTCTGGAAGAGGCAACCATGTTTTGGGCTAATAATGTTTCTGTAGTTAATAAAACTGATAATACACTCAACACTCACAAGTTGTTAAATAGCCCTAAAAGATTAATGTTGCAACTCCATATTTTATTTTACAGTAGGTTTGCTGGATTGTGCTTGTATGCAGTTGCTATTGTCACCAAACCTTTATTTTGGTCTAATCTAATCCTTATTATCCATTATGAAGCGGGCGATGGCGACTGAGTCAGATAATGAGAAAACCCATTATTCGTGGCCTTATTTGTAAAAGTTTATGTGCCTTAAGGAATCAAATAATAAATCTAACACCTTTTGTATGTAATCTTTGCAAACCAAAGATTAAAATAATTCATCCAGTACTTCGATTATAAGGGGACGTTATACCCAAGAGTTGAAGCACAAATTTAAGGACTTATATAGAGATGAACACGATTGTCATGTTAAATTGATAAGCAGCCTAATGTGCACATTATATATTCATAATTGTTCTGAATTATTTTTAATTTGTGTTTAATTTCTTTATGCAAAATGATACACAGTTATTCCTAAACTGATTCACAATCATGACATACTAACAATGATGCCCATTTAAGTAGCTTCACTATAGTTAGCTACTTTTTGTTAGTAACTTGTAGTGTCTCTAACTACTTTTATAAAAGGGTAGCTTGACTGTTGCTTAACTACTTCAAGCTATGAGTATCTTATTGCTTGAAAAGCTACGGTATCAGTAGCTTGGTACAGTACAGTATCAGTAGTTGTTGTAGCCATCCACGGGTTCAAGTTTGCAGCAAACACTGCAGCTTACAAATATGGCCACCGTGGACTTCACTACCCAGAACACACACACACAGACACACACTTCCCTGCTCGCAATCACCCAGATTCCAACACATCACACCTAGGTTCAATCAGTCTCACACTTCACAAGCACACTGGATTAAGGCTTTCCCTCATTGTACTCTTTGGATGTATACACTCAGTTACCTTGTGTTCTGTCATTACCAATCCATTAAAATATCATGTTTGCTTTTCTGTTTTGACCTCATTTCTGCCCAGTTTCTTGTGTTGCCTAGTTAAGTCTGTTTGTTCAACGCCTGACCATTTTCCTGTTTATTGTTTGTGATTTTTAAATGCCCTTTGGATTGTCTGCCTGGTTATACTATACTATATAACTATACATAATAGTTTTACAATTAAAAAAAAGAGACAAAAAGACATTTAAAAAAATATATTCCATAAATATAAATATATAAAATATATTCCATAAATTGTAAAACTATTGTGTACAACAAAACAAACGGTTAAACAATAAAGACAAATCTTCACAGCCTTCTTTGCTCATACTTACCAAGGGTGCCAATATTAGTGGAGGGCACTGTAAATAAAATCCATAAAAGTGTTGCAGCTATGGAATACAGTATGTATCTTCTGAGATCTATTGGATGTAAGAACATAATAGAATAAAATGCATTGACTATAACATGCATGCTTTTTTCTCTCTATTTTTCTTTCTTCCTTTTTTTTTTATTATGTTCGCCTGCATTATGTTGCATTAATAGAATTTTCACTGACTTAACCTAATTACAACATAAAGAAGAGAAGCTGTAGGTGCAATCACTGTTGAGATAAAATAGGAACCAGCACTAACTAAACACACACACATGTGGTGCCAATGTTACCAAACAGTGTAATTTGATGAATAAGTGAAATATTCTTCCATTACTGACTGCATTCTGCCTAAAGATATACTTGTGCCATGTAATCATGTTCATTTAAATATTTCTTGGATATTCTGCTGTATTTTAGTCCTTACATACATACATACATACAGTCATGTGAAAACAAGCAAACATTTGATCATCTTTGAAACAGTGCCTATTAATGAAGCTGTTTTGCACAATTGTCCACCAGGCTTGCTGGAATTTCTGACCACTCTTCCATGCAAAATATTCTTTCAGCTGCAAGATGTTTGAGGGATTTCTTGCATGTACTGTCTGTTTCAAATCACTCCACAACATTTCAATGGGATTCAAATCTGGGCTTTGACTAGGCCATATCATAACCCTCCATTTCTTCTTCTTGAGCCATTCCTTGGTGGATTTGCTAGTGTGTTTAGGATCATTATCCCGTTGAAAGGTCAACTTTCGGTTCAACTACAACTTTTGGACAGATGGTCTCACATTATCTTCAAACACTCTTTGGTATGATGCAGAATTCATAGTTGAATCAATGAATGCAAGCTGTCCAGTCCCTGAGGCAGTGAAGCAACCCCAGACCATAACATTTCCACCACCGGGCTTCACAGTTGGTATGAGGTGCTTCTCCTGAAAGCTGTCTTTACTCTGCACCAAACATATCTGCTTTTACTGAGGCCAAACAACTCTATATTTGATTCGACTGTCCGAAGCACATTATTCCAAAAGGCCTGGTCTTTGCGTATATGCTCACTGGCAAACTATACTCTTGCTATAATGTTCTTTTTAGACAGAAAAGGCTTTTTCCTGGCACATCTCCCATGTACGTCAAATTTGTGTAATCTCTTTCTGATTGTAGAAGCATGCATTTTAACTCCAACAGCTGCAAGGCTTATTAGCAGATCCTGTGATGAAATTTTGGGGATCTTGGAGACTTCTTTTTGCATCAGATGGACTGCTCTTGGGCTGAATTAGTTGGGATGGCCAGTTCTGGACAAATTGGCAGTCATTTCAAATCTGTGTCACTTGTAGATTATTGTATGATGTATTTCAAATAATTTGGAAATCTTTTTAAATCCCTTGCCAGAATTATAGGCATCCACAACCTTTTTTCCTGAAGGCCTTACTGGACTCTTTAGCTCTTGGCATAATGACACCACAGACCTCAATAGCAAAGGGAGGGTGTGGATTAGGTGGTAGAGCGGGTTGTCCAATAATCGTAGGGTTGGCGGTTCGATTCCCGGCCCACATGACTCCACATACCTAAGTGTCCTTGGGCAAGACACTGAACCCCAAGTTGCTCCCGATGGTAAGTTAGCACCTTGCATGGCAGCTCTGCTACCATTGGTGTGTGTGAATGGGTGAATGAGACACAGTGTAAAGTGCTTTGGATAAAAGCGCTATATAAATGCAGACTATTTACCGTTTACCATAACACCAGACACTAGATATGAGAGGGGTATAAATAAGACAGATTCCACCTGCACTCCCTAAGCAAGTTCTAATCACTGGCACCCAATCCTTGTCATTGTCATGCTGGAACAGGAACGCACCATCCCCCAAATTGTTGCCACAAAGTTAGAAACATACAATTGTCTTAAATGTCTTTGTATGTTGTATCATTACCATTACTCTTCACTGGAACTAAGAGTCCTAGCCCAAGCCCTGGAAAAACAGCCTCAGGAACAGCATATATGCTTTGTAAATATATAGTAGTAACTCTGGATGGTGTGATCATTGATTACAGTGTCCAGTCCATGATGTGTTCCCACACACAGTGTTCCCAGAGTAAGGGAATATCTTTTGGAAGAATGGTGTTTCATCCCTCCAGTACACTTCCAGGGACTTTTGGAAGCCATGTGAAGGCACATTGAACCTGTTCTGGAGGCTGTTGATGGCCCCATGTTTTCTTTATTAATTTTTAAGTAAACCTTAACCATACAGAGACATACAGTATAAGACAGTAGTGGCTGCAACAGTAAAAACAGGAAATGAAATGCCACTATTGATCAGAGTAGATGTGGTGACTTGAACACATACATATAGACGTCACGGGCTATCTGGGCAGAATCCGTGAACAGACTACAAACTCAGTACCAAGTACAAAACATCTTACCAGGGCAGATTCATGGTATGTAAGGTATCACTTTATACTAAAATATTATGGACTACGCGGTAGCTTTTCCTCACTGTATGGTCTGCTATTAAGATTATAGGATGTATAGATTGTATTACTTAGTATTTGGTTTTGTTTCTGTTCACTTCCTTTGCACAAATTTCAACCTTCTTCTAGCTTCAATAACAGTACCTCAATAAATAAATAACAGACCTGATTCTGATTTTGATTAATAGCACACAAACTACCAAAAGAAGAATATTGTTTTGCTTTAAATCTTCAGTGTTATTCGTTATCGTTAGTGATGATTGACTGTAAATTTAATTTCTCTCATAATGTGGATCATATTTGTAAGAAAGCAAATCAGAGGTTATTCCTGCTTTTGATGTTAAAGTGGATGTTGTGTATTGTTAATTGTATTGTGATAGTATGGCGAGGTCAAAGACCAATTTTTCAGCCAATTTTTTAATTTTTGAATATTAAAGTACAATTAACTAACTAACTAACTTCATGAGATACACACATGTGTGTGTTTGTGTGTGTGTGTGTGTGTTGTTTCATCAACAATCAGACCACTGAAGCATATCGCGAGACTCGAGACCTCATTATGCATGATATAAACAAATTATAAAAACTACACATACTCATTAACATTTAACAGTAATGGAGGAACTCATCCGAATGTCGCGAAGTAAAAGAACATTTCTGTAATTAAAAATGAACTTGACTAAGAGTATAAGCATGGCCAGTTAAACCTACCCTTAAAAGTAAAAATTTTTTCAAAAGGTTACTCAAGTAAACATAATGAAGTAAATGTAACACGTTACTGCCCATGCCTGGGAACTAAGTAACTCTTGGACGTTACAAAATTTAAAATCTAACACATATGTGACACAAGCTTGACTGTGGTTAAACTGAATATCGACATCAGCTATTTCAGCTGCAGGCACAAAGCCACAGGCTGAGAACTGTAGCTGATCACAAATTGCAAGTGAAATACTGCTTTTTCAGACACAATATGACCAAATGTTTCGTACATTTTTGCTCTGCAAGTGGAAATAGGTCCCGAAGAAGCTACGCTCACTTTATAGCACTTCAGCTATAACTGGCTAGCTCACATTGATTTGTACACTCCTGTTAAAGAGGTTTCTGGTAAAACAGACTTCTCTTCTTCTTTTTCTTGTGCCCCATGCACCCTGGGATAGGCTCCAGGTTCTCTGCAACCCTGTAGGATAAGTGGTATAGAAAATGGATGGATGGAACTAAGAGGCCTAGCCCAAACCCTGAAAAACAGCCTTAGAAACAGCATATACACTTTGTAAATATATAGTAGTAACTCTGGTTGGTGTGTTCATTGATTCCTGTCTGCAATCCAGGATGTACTCCCACACACAGTGTTCCCAGGATAGACTCAGGGTCCACTGCAACCTCACCAGCATAAAGCAATTACTGAAGATGAATGAATGAATAAATCAATCGACTTAGGGAATATCTTTTGGAAGAATGGTGTTTCATCCCTCCAGTACACTTCCAGAGACTTTTTACTATTTACGTAAACCTTAACCATACAGAGACATATAGTATAAGCTAGTAGTGGCTGCAACGGTAAAAACAGGAAACGAAATGCCACTATTGATAAGAGTGGATGTGCTGACTTGATGAACACCTACACATAGACGACACCGTGACAGACGGTTTTCAGCAGAATCCGTGAACAGACTACAAACTCAGTACCAAGTACAAAATATTTCACCAAGACAGAATCAAGGTATGTAAGGTATTACTTTATACTACGATACTATAGATTTTTCCTCACAGTATGGTCAGCTATTAAGCCTATAGGATGTCTAGGTGGTATTACTGAGTATTTGGTTTTTTTCCAGTTCACTTCCTTTGATTCAGCTTTCTTCTACATTCAGTGACAGTACCTCAATAAATAAATAGACATTATTCTGATTTTGATTAATAGGATACAAATTTAAAAAAAAAAAAAAAAAAAAAGAATACCGTTTTGCTTTAAATCTTTAGTGTAATCCATGTGAGCTATATATATATTATAATACCACAGCATAGTTGAATGCTCGAATCTGATTGGTCAGAAGGTGTGCATTATTTTCGTGTAACAGCACAGGTAGTTCCAGCTGTAACATAAAAGTTAATATTAAAAAACCCGTTCGAATATGTTATTGCATCTATAGTAACAGCTGATACTCAGGGATTTTTGTGACGGACACGCCATATAATCTAAGACTAATAATAAATGGATTTTAAAATTTTCAAAAACGGGTTGTTGTTCAACAAAGTTATTCTTATAATTGTTGGTGTGGTGAGGTTTTGTTCTAAGATGTTTATTAAACATTTATGGAAGAAGTCTCTGTTGTAAGCACTCTTCATTTCCTTGGTAAATTGACAGGATGCGCTCTGTGTGTGTGTGTGTGTGTGTGTGTGTGTGTGTGTGTGTGTGTGTGTGTGTGTGTGTGTGTGTGTGTGCGTGTGTGTGTGTGTGTGTGTGTTGGGGTGGCAGAGTGGATGAGTGACAGCTAACAACTCTGAATGTTATTAGATTAGGCTTCTTATAGCCTATAACATGTTTGTTCAAAACAAATGTGTTTTGACAAGCAAAAAGGTACAATATGAAAATGACCTTTCTCTCAATTCTCTTCATCCAAGCAGACAAGGATCAGCCCTGAACCTTTGCAGTTGGGCCTCCTTATGTGGTTTAGCATGTTGACTACTCATCAGCTGAATTAGCCTACTTCCTACTCAATATGCTTGTAAAACAGCGATTTCTACCTTATATGGCATGCAGTTAAACTTTATTTATAAGACATTTATTTCTAGGTTCAATAATCTAAACATGTGGTTATTTGTTTTTTTACCAGTTCCTTTTCCTTAGATACCAATTCCCTATCTAAGTTCAAAGCCTCTTTCTGCATTCATTCTTTGACAGTAGAAGCACTATTACAGCAAAATGACTGTACATACATAACAGACCAGATGGCAAATGCAGGTAGTTAAACAACACACAAGTAGTTTTGTATAAATAGCTTAGGTCATGACAATGCTTAAAACAATAGTTTTGTATATATAAAAAAAAAACATTTTATTATTTTTTTAAAAAGCATCTGTGCCTCACATTTTAGTTTTTACAGTAGAGAGGCTCAAGGCCACCCGTTAGTATCATGGAGCTGGATTCTCAAAACATCATTTTCCTTAACCGACATTTCTATTTGGTCATCAAAATATTACAAATTACCCTAACATATCTGAATAAAGAATGTAAAGTTCTTTTAAAAACTTAAGTGTTTAGAGTAAACCTTGAAATGAAAATATGAAACTGACTACATTGATGACAGGGCAGGACTGGATATTACAATGTCATTTAGCAATTAATGTGTAAAGAACACATTAAAAATAGTTCATTATGACTTCTTAAGCATGTGAAACTGAGTTGTAATTGTGTATCAAGATTTAATCTAACGTTTGAATGCAAATATAGGTCTGGAGGCAAGACTAGCTGCAAATGACTGTTCTATACTATTCCTAATTTATTCTAATACTGGTGCTTTGCATTGCTGTTTTTAGGAGGCTCAATAAAATGGTAGGAAACGGGAGCTGTAACAATATGTTTCAAAAAGTCCTTATTCTTGTGATATATAATAATATAAGACTAATCTACCGGTTTGGGACAAGTTACTATTACCACCCCAAAGTTGATTCATTTCATTTATTTTGAAATTAGTTTTGGGTTGTGACTTAAACAACACATATGGGTCTGGAGGCAAGACTAGCTGAAAATGACTGTCCTATACTATTCCTGATTTATTCTAATACAGATTGCTTTTTTAGGAGGCTTGGTAAAATGAAAGGAAACTGGAACTGGAGCTGTAACAGTACGTTTCAAAAAGAAGTGTTACCTCCCATCTATGGTGTGGAGATGTGTGTGGCGCTGGTGGGGAACATACTGGCGCTGTGGTTGCTTGTGACTAAGGAGAAGAAGAACTGGCACATGGGAGTGGTGTTCTCCTGCAACCTGGTCATCAGTGATATCTTTTACGCCCTCACTCTGCCCCTTCTTATCGACAACTATTCAAGAGATCGACAATGGCTATTTGGTGATGCTGTCTGCAAAATAGAGCGCTTTCTCTTCACCTGTAACCTTTACGTCAGCATTTACTTCATCATGTGCATCAGTGTTAATAGATACCTGGCAATCGTTCATCTGTTTTTCACACGCAAACACATTCATCCAAAACACGCCAAGATCATCAGTGTGTTCATCTGGATATTTGTGGCAAGCATTTCATCTCCACTTCTTTACTTTTCAGGTGTCAATAGGGACAGATGTTCCATATTTGCAAATCTACACTATACATCAAACCTAAAGTCTACCTACAGGGTGTTTATGGTTGTTATAGGCTGCTTGGTCCCATTTTTAGTTACTTTTGCATCATATTTTGGTGTTTTGTGGGTGGTTTTTAAAAATGCAAATATCACCTCATTGGAGAAGAAAAAAGTGGCTCTGATTGTTGGTTTAGTCTGTGTCCTGTACACTGTGTCTTTTGTCCCCTATCACATTCTACAGATAGTGAACTTTAAACTGAGAGAAGAAGGCAAGACTAATTGTTATGTACATAATGGATTCCAAGTGTCAAAGGCATTAGCTTGCCTGAACATGTGCCTCCATCCCATTTTGTATATGGCTGTGTTTGACAGTATCAGGGCAATGTGCTGTAGAAGGAACTCAAATGTATCAAACGTACAGATCACAGTTGGAGAAAACTTTTCAAAGAACCTTGAATTGAAATCCAGAGACTGAGATTGCAAATTATTTTCCTGCAAACATTTGTGTTGATTTGGATGTATGTTTTGGGCCATTATCATGTAGAGTTTCAGAGGAAAAGGGATCTAAGTTTTGGGCTAAACGTTTCTGTATTTAGTAAAATTGATAATACACTCAGTATGCACGATCTGTTAAACAGCCCCAAAAGTCAATGTTGCAACTCCATATTTTATTTTACAGTGGGTTTGGGGGATTGTGCTTGTATGCATTTGCTATTGTCAACCAACCTTTATTTTGGTCTCATCTAAACTGATGCCAGTTGTGGATCCAGGAATGAGAAGCTCTCAGGAAAAGCTTTTTTTGTGCAACTCATCCAAGCAGTTTCTTGTGTTTAATAGGTTTGTTTGAAACTCGACAACTCTCTTGTTTCAGAAATTAAAACTAAATCTAAGATAAAATAAAGGCAACCTGAATAAACGCAAAATATACTTTTTAAATGATAATGTTATTTATTGAAGCTAAAATTTTTTCCAATACCATCTGGGCCTGTGTGTAAATGTATTTGCCCTTGTAGTTACTAATTCCCCAAATCTTTGAAACTGCGTTCATAATGGGGTTCAGCTGGACTAGACACAACCAGACCTGATTACTGCAAATCCTCTTCAATCAAATCAAGACTTAAATAGAAGTTTTTCAACAGCATGTAGTTGGTTAAAAGGTCTTACCCAGTAACACACGATGTGAAAATTGAAAGAAATTCCAGAAGATCATTCAAATACATCAGTCTGGGAAGGGTCACAAAGCTATTTCAAAGGCTCTGGCACTCCAGAGACCCACAGTGAGACCCGTTAGCTACAATTAGGAAAAACTTGATGATCCTCAAAGCTTGAGGAGAATGTTCTGTGGATTGATGAGTCGAAAGTGGAAATGTTTGGAAGACAGTGGTCCCGTTACATCTGGCGTAATCCAAACACAGAATTCCACAAAAGAAATCATCATACCTACAGTCAAGCATGGTGGTGGCAGTGTGATGGTGTGGGGATGCTTTGCTACTTCAGGGCCTGGGCAACCTGCATTAATTTAGGGAAACATGAATTCTGCTCTCTACCAGAAAATCCTAAAGGAGAATGTCCAGTTTTCAGTCCGTAAATTGAAACTCAAGCGCAACTGGATTGTGCAGCAAGACAATGATCCAAAGCATAGGAGTAAGTCCTAGTCCTAGAAGTAAATGATTAACTGATCTCCTGTTATCGGAAGCCTTTGGTTGCAGTTATTGCTGCTAAAGGTGGCACGACCAGATTTTAAGTTTAAGGGGGCAATTAGTTTTTCACATTGGTGATAGGTATTTGTTTGTTTTTTGCTTCAATAATTTTTTTTTCAATAAAACCTGTACTGTGTGTTTACTCAGGTCTCAGGTTGACTTTGTTTTATGTTGTATTTCATTTGAAGATCTAAAACTATTTAATGTTTGATATATAATTAAACAGAAGAAATCATTTTTCGCAGCACTGTACAATATATATTTATATATATAAAATAGGCAGCAAGTGAACAGTCAGTTCTCGAAGTTGTGTTGGAAGCAGGAAAAATGGGCATGAGTAAGGATCTGAGTGACTTTGTACAGTAAACCAATTCATTACTTTGTCTCTCAATTCTCAGTAGATCTTCAGGTGTCTTTAATGTTATGGCTGATTGGTGTGTGTGTGTTTGTGAGAGAGAGAGAGAGAGAGAGTGTGTGTGTATAACTAGTAAATTATTTATTAATTTCTAATATAGAAATAGATAAATGGGGTGTCCAGCGTTAGTGTTAAACCTCAACTTCGAGAACCGGCTGCAAGCCAATACACCCTCTTGTGTCACGGAAGTAATTTACAGCATTTTAAATATCATGACAACACGATTTCTTTTTGAAGCAGTTAAAGAAAATCTGAATTTTTTGAGTGCTTTACGAAGCCGCAACTGGGTTACTGGGTCTTTTTAAAAACCTCAATGTCACTGCTTGGTTGAAAATATGTTAATTAATATGTTAATTACTCTGGGATTCAAAACAAAACATGTGATAGTTTTTACAAAAAGGTGCATCTCTAAATAAATATGAAGATTTTCGCTTATTTTTCCAAGCAGACAAAGATCACTTTGTAACTGGGGCAGCTTATGTGGTTTAACATGTTGGTTGCTCATCAATTATAATTAGCCTGCTTCATACCACAATATTCTTGTACAACAACTCATATCTAGACCATATGGCATGCAGTTAAACTTTATTACCAGGAAGGCTCAGTTATAATAGTACAAACGTGGTTATTTGTTCTTGACTACTCCTCTGTTGTCTTCTTTCACATTCATTCTTTGACACTAGGAGAACTATTACAGCAAAATTACATACATAACAGGCCAGATGGCATGTGCTATGAGTTCCAAAATACACACATAGCTCTGCATAAATAGATCAGGGCAAGACTATGCTTAAAGGAATATTTTAAAAATTGCCTCGAATGTTGTCTGTTGCTTCAGATGTTACTTTTTTCCGTAGAGAGGCTCATGACCACATTATATTTGGCCATTAAAATATTCCACAACATTATATTAGTGTAAAATTAATCAATTAAAAAAAAGTTACACACGGGTCCATAGAGGACAAAAATGTCCATGTCCAAAAACTGTCATAAAAATATTATATATTAATATTTTTTTTAATTTTCACTGATGTCAGGTTTTTGTTTTTTTTTTGCCAGCATCAGTTCTGATCATAATTACCAAATCAGTTCTGATCATAATGACCATAATTCGTTCATTTTCAGAACTGTAACTCTTTTTTTTATGAAAAAAAAAGAAAAATAGCATTCAAAACAGTGTTACTATGAATGCAGATTTTAACACACTGAAAAAGACACACTATTAGCACTATTTATCATCACATAATAAAAATAAAATAAAATAAATAAATAAATAGATAGATAAAAATTACTCTGGCACTTACACCTCTACTCTGCACACTTTGCTTCTTCTAGAACTCAATTAATCAATCAATTCTCTGCTTGATATATCACTTTGCTTGTATTTTCTCATTTGTAAGTCGCGTTGGATAAAAGCCTCTGCTAAATGAATAAATCTAAATGTAAACATAAATATATATAAATTCCTACATTCTTTTGGATGTCGATGGAATAAAATAAAATATCAGATGCCAGGAATGTACCTTCTTATATCATTTCTAACATTTACACATTTGAATGACCATGTAATACGAAACAATGTGATAACAAAATTAAAAATGACCTAATGTAGCCATGGGCGTTGTTTCGACTCGGGACAGCTCTCATTTGCTGCTATTGTCAAGGAACTGTTTGATGCCGTACACAACAGCGCTTTGCTGTTCGCTGAGAGTAGGCTTACGGTTGAGAGGCAAGAATTTGGCCAACAGTTGCTGCAAGCCTTTTATAATCGTGTAATTGTTGTGTGAGAAGGCCGGAATTACAGAGAGGGGTTAAAGCAACGCAAATATGCACGCACATGATGCAGTATTAGACCATAAACACACCATAATGAAACTAAAGCAGAATCCCGGACATATTCTCAAGTTTAGAAATCCCGGCCGGACGCTTTAATATCAGTTATGAATATTGCCTATACATGCTGATGAAGAAAAATACTTCTTGTTGATAATGTAATTTAATAAATTCTGAATTGTACATATCCCCTGAGATACGTTGCCTGATTAGGGGAAGGAAAAAGTTTGGGGGAGAAGCTTGTCTAGGGCATCAACTGCAAAATACACATATTCTCAATATTGTGGGTTGCCTATTTTATTAGATCTAGTAGAAATCAGAATTTAGGCTGCCATAAAATACTACAAAAAGCATAAATGACTCTAGTAAATCCTTCCTGTCTTTTAGGATACACCTTTGTTGTTTTTTTTTTACTTAAAGTATGTATATGTCCATGGTTTTGGAATGGTATGTCCAACAATCTCATACAGGTGTGGTGGTCAGGGCATACAGTGTATTTGCATAGGATTCACATCCATTAAATATTTCCATCAGAATTTAGGACTAATAACATTTCTGAGACACCATTAAGTAAAGTATTAGTCTAAACGACCTGCTGCTGGAGTTTTCTCATTGTGTACATTGTGTACAGCATTGTGTCCCCTTTTTTGTGTTGTTTAGTAGGGTTGAGGTCAGGGGTCTGTGCAGGCCACTGGGGTACATCCACACCAAACTCACCAAAGCATATCTTTAAGGTCCTTGCTTTGTGCACAGGGGCATTGTCATGCTGGAACAGAAACGCACCATCCCCCAAATTGTTGCCACAAAGTTAGAAACATACAATTGTCTTAAATGTCTTTGTATGTTGTATCATTAACATTACTCTTCACTGGAACTAAGAGTCCTAGCCCAAGCCCTGGAAAAACAGCCTCAGGAACAGCATATACGCTTTGTAAACATATAGTAGTAACTCTGGATGGTGTGATCATTGATTCCAGTGTCCAGTCCATGATGTGTTCCCACACACAGTGTTCCCAGAGTAAGGGAATATCTTTTGGAAGAATGGTGTTTCATCCCTCCAGTACACTTCCAGAGACTTTTGGAAGCCATGTGAAGGCACACTGAACCTGTTCTGGAGGCTGTTGATGGCCCCATGTTTTCTTTATTAATTTTTAAGTAAACCTTAACCATACAGAGACATATAGTATAAGACAGTAGTGGCTGCAACAGTAAAAACAGGAAATGAAATACCACTATTGATCAGAATAGACGTGGTGGCTTGAACACATACATATAGAGGACATGGGCTATCTGGGCAGAATCCGTGAACAGACTACAAACTCAGTACCAAGTACAAAACATCTTACCAGGGCAGATTCAAGGTATGTAAGGTATCACTTTATACTACAATATTATGGACTATGCAGTAGCTTTTTCCTCACTGTATGGTCTGCTATTAAGATTATAGGACGTATAGATTGTATTACTTAGTATTTGGTTTTGTTCCTGTTTACTTCCTTTGCACAAATTTCAACCTTCTTCTAGATTCAATAACAGTACCTCAATAAATAAATAACAGACCTGATTCTGATTTTGATTAATAGCACACAAACTACCAAAAGAAGAATATTGTTTTGCTTTAAATCTTCAGTGTTATTCGTTATCGTTAGTGATGATTGACTGTAAATTTAATCTCTCTCATAATGTGGATCATATTTGTAAGAAAGCAAATCAGAGGTTATTCCTGCTAAGGAAACTGAGAGAATTTACTGTAAGTCAGGTTGTTTTACAAAGCATCTATACTAGTTTAATTGAGAGTGTTTTAGGGTATAAAATAACTGTGTGGTTTGGAAGAATTACATTTGTGAATAAAGTAAAATTAAACAGAGTGACAAGAGTGGCAGGTAAAATCATAGGATCCAAGCAAAAGTCAGTCGATTAATTATATGAAATTGCTGTGCAGAGGAAAGCTTTAGCTATAACGAGAGATACAACACACCCTTTGAAACATGTTTTTCAATTATTACCATCTCTTCATCGTTATAGAACACCAAAAGCAATATATAAGCAAACTTTTGTATCAAATGCAATAGGTCTTCTGAATAAGGGGTAGGAAATGTGAATATTTTTAGCTTTTGATCTTCAATGTAAATCTTCAGTGTTATTTGTTATCGTTAGTGATGATTGACTGCAAATTTAATTTCTCTCATAATGTGGATCATATTTGTAAGAAAGCAAATCACAGGTTATTCCTGCTTTTGATGTTAAAGTGGATGTATTGTGATAGTATAGCGAGGCCAAAGACCAATTTTTCAGCCAAGGCTGAATATTAAAGTACAATTAACTAACTAACTAACTTCATGAGATACACACACATATGTATATATGTATATATCGTATCGCGAGACTCGAGACCTCATTATGCATGATATAAACAAATTATTAAAACTACATATACTCATTAACATTTAACAGTAACGGAGGAACTCCACCGAATGTCGCGAAGTAAAAGTACATTTCTGTAATTAAAAATGAACTTGACTAAGAGTATAAGCATGGCCAGTTAAACCTACTCTTAAAAGTAATTTTTTTTCAAAAGGTTACTCAAGTAAACATAACGAAGTAAATGTAACACGTTACTGCCCATGCCTGGGAACTAAGTAACTCTTGGACGTTACACAATTTAAAATCTAACATATATGTGACACAAGCTAGACTGTGGTTAAACTGAATATCGACATCAGCTATTTCGGCCGCAGGCACAAAGCCACAGGCTGAGAACTGTAGCTGATCACAAATTGCAAGTGAAATACTGCTTTTTTAGACACAGTATGACCAAATGTTTCGTACATTTTTGCTCTGCGAGTGGAAATAGGTCCCGAAGAAGCTACGCTCACTTTATAGCACTTCAGTTATAACTGGCTAGCTCACATTGATTTGTACACTCCTGTTAAAGATGTTTCTGGTAAAACTGGCTTCTCTTCTTCTTTTTCATCTTCATCTGATGACCTTTCATATTTTAAATAAAAAATTATATCCATGATAAATGTATGGTTTGCCATGTCCGCTGATGATATCGCTAACTCTACAGTAGTAACTGTTTCAAAATAGGAAGTGGAATTTTCTGTGGTTGTTAGGATTTGAAACTAGAGAAACTCCGGGTTACAATTCTTAAGAAGAGAGAAAACGAAGGCCTTGGAAGAGTTTGCCAAATGACACACAGACACACACAATTCAAATTGCAAGATCTCTCATTTATTCCAAGAAAAGCAAAGTATATTTCATGCTTGATACACAACAGAGACAATGGGTTAACTATTGATTGGCTAGGTGGAAGGTATGTAAATGCGCAAATGGTGAGGAGACAAAGGACTGCACAAATGGTGAGGGGCTTCATCCATCCGCACCCGAGTCAACAGAGAAACAAAGAAAAAAGATGTCAACACAGGAGCCAGGAAAAAGAGAGGGGAGCGTGCTCACGGTAAACTTATAAGTGGTGAACACAGACGAGTGGCGTGATACACATAGTGAAGTGTCCCAGTGCGGTTCTATTAGTGGACTGGAACTAACTGTTGTATAATAATAAATTAAAATGTGCATGTCTGTGAAAGTCTGTATGTGTATGTGCAATGAACCTTTGCAATTGGGCCTGCTTATGTGGTTTAGCATGGTGACTGCTCATCAGCTGTACGGTGTACGTATTAGGACATCCTCAAACCTCAACATCAGTTCTCAGCCATATGACAAAACGGCATCGTGCCTAAAGCCATGTTCACACCGGGACGATTTTGCAGTGCGATAAACGGTCCATTTAATGCCCCAATGGCTGTCGATGAGAGTGTTCACACCCAGGTGTAAAACGTGTGGCGTCAAAGCGTAATTTTTTTTAACGTCGAGGGGTTTGTTCTTTTTTGGGGATTTTTTGACACACCGCGTCAAAACTTGCGCGACCAATGAGATTCGCGCTTTTGTTCAGGTGCCTGTAGCCGCTGAAGTTACATAAAAGTATGACTTGATGGCGCTCAAGTACAAAACTGTCTTACAGACGAAGAAGACGAAAAAGAAGACAAAGATTTTAGTGAGTGTGCATAAGTGACATACCCGAAATAAAATGCTAACTGCTAATAAATCCTTCTGCCTACAGCACAAGATTCAAAATTACACACTAAATACTATATATATATATATATATATATATATATATATATATATATATATATATATACTAGAGTGTATTTATGTTGTGGCTATTTTTTGATGACACTGAAATGCAAGCATATATTCTAAGTGATCTATTTAATACTTTCAGTGTTGTTTTCTACACTAAATAGCATTGTTTTTTCTTTGTCTCTTCCCTGCAAATATGCAAATGATAATCCGCTGATTGATAGTCCATTATATTTATTTTGCACTTGGGATACATATGTATATAAGTATTTTTCATCTCTTATTTTTAATCTCTTATTCAAAATAGCTAAGTGCCCCATTATTGTATTATCATATTGACCACAAAAAAGACTATTCATAGTCAACACTTCACCAATATGCAGGAACATTAACATTTTTGGGCACAACAATAGTTGCCTTATACCCACCCACCCGCTCCCAAAAAATTTTTTTTGACAAAAAATAAATCAATAAATAAACAAATACTACTACTACTACTTCTACTACTACTACTACTACTACTACTACTAATAATAATAATAATGGGTCTTCCCATAAGTATGTGAATGCTATTGCTGGGACTTTGATATAATTCAAATCAGTACTTATTTACAAAGAGAATACTGTTAAAAGTAGAACTTTAAGGATTTAAATTTAAAGAAGGGGGCTATTTGCTGCAGTGGCCAAATCACCAAATTAATTACATTTCAGAAAAGTGCGTATGTTCTTCAACCAGTTTGCAAAAAGTGTATGAACGGCTTAAATATTGTCTCTCTTCTTCTTCCCAGTGATAAGTGGGTGTCAGAAACGGAAAGTTGTGCAGCGCCACATTGTGTACCGGAGTATTTCTGCTTTTCAAAAAGCGCCATCTACTGTCAGGGAGTGAATTTGCATTTTCATTCTGCGCATCGCCCGCATTTAATGTCTGGATATGAACACAAAAAAAAAAAAAAAAAAAAAAAAAAAAAACCTCCCAGTGTGAAAGCGCTCTAATGCGTCAGGACTCAGGTAAAACTATCGAGTGTCAGGTCTCGTTAGTGTAGGTATAGTTGGGCATCGAGCAAAACGGACTCAACCGGAAGCCCCCACGTGATGTCAACTCTGCATGCGATACAGAACGGTGGATACAGTGGTTTTATTTTATAAGCGCGCGCGCACACAAACACACACACACACACACACACACACACACACACACACGCAGGTGAGAATCATTTACTTGCAAGTGTTTTGTGTCTGATTCAGTTTCCCCATCGCGCGTCCCCCAAAGCGCGCGTGCACCAAAAACTCTCCCCCGAGATGCTGTGCTCGTGCCACTGAGGTACTATGGAAAGCCCTAAGGCTCAAAACTAACGTTTTTAACGACTTTTATCTGTAGAATGTTGTATTCCAGAAGTGAAAGGCATATTCGATGACTGTCTAATGTAACAGAACTTGTTTGTTGCATTTTTTATGTCTTTATTAACACAAACACCTACTGTTATTTCTTTCAATAAATAAAGTTATATTTGTGAGAGAGTTTTCATTTTGAATGTTGTAGACTTCTGGAAGAAATGTGTGCTCACTCACATATCTGTGATTTTCCAGGCTAAATATTTGACTGTTCTCAAAAGGCACAATACCTGGACATATTGATCATATTTCTCTTTTTTTCCCCCTTAGTACAGTTTTTTTTTTAAAGAATGCAATTGTTAGAATGTAAAGAATGCAAGTTGCTACCAGCATGGTAGCAACTTGCCTTGCTGTCTACATGTTTTTCACACAATTTCTAGATGGTCAAGGTGAGAATCACAGGGGAGCGAGGGGGAGCTTGGCTCCTCTTAATAAGCTATGAGCTCCTCTTAAAACACGATTTGTGAAATTCTGGGGGCTCTCTAAAATATTGACAATATGTTATTTCATCCTGTGATGTCTGGTTTTGATATCCGTTTGGACTTCTGATGTGACATAAGCCTACATGCTTGCAGCTATATGTTTCTTTGCACCAAGCATCACATTCAGTCAGGCAGGCGTAAGCAACTTGGTTTTCCTTCTCGGCATTGTAAAACAGAAAATAAAAGTTAACTAATGTATGACCCAAAGCACTCAGGAAGCAATGTGGGAACCCATCAGCTATCGTCTGATGACTTAGCATATTCATACAGATTACTCAGGAAGGTGTAGGCTTATGGATTCCACACAGGAGGATCCATTTGCCTTGCACGACAAGAGGAGGGTAGATTAGTAAAATGTTCTCTCCCTCTCTCTCTCAGCAATAAATTAAAAAATAAACTACTACTGATATTACTCTCTCCACGCCACTCTCCACGCCTCCACAGTGCTGAAAGATGGACAGCAGGCAGCAGCAACTTCTTTTGAACTGTTTTCTTATTCCTATTATTCATATTCATATTAATAGGAATAATGATAGGCCAAATAAAAGCTAAATCAAGTGCTTTATAATTGATGTGTGTCATTTTTGAGCACAAACAATGAAGAAAGTGAGCTCCACCGAAAGCCATGGTAGCCTATAGTTCACACACTGTCCTGTATCTTTGGCCTTCCAACACACATATGACCACCTTCCGCAGTCATCGCAGAATATCTGTAGTGTGAAAACATTTTTAAAAACTGTGTTATAATGTAACCATCAATGTTAATTCCTTCACCAATATTAGCTTGGGGGTATGTTTTTGTTTTTAAATCTAAACTTCAGCGCTTGCCACTTAGGGGGACTATTTACTTTCAGCCAATAAAGAAAATATGAAAAAAAAAAGAGGACCGAAGCCTAATTTATTATGTCTAAGAAAATGTAAACTAGTACACCACAATCATGCGCTGCAAAAGATTGACATGTAAATTAACAGTAAAACACTAGTGTCACGATTCGTGACGTAACGGAGACAAGGTAGGATGCAATCGCAGTATGAACAGGTTTATTTAAGAAGAGACAGGCAGACAAATCCAAAACGTGATCCACAAACGTAATCCAGTAACATGCAAAGTTCAGGCGATCGGCAAACAGGCATAATGGGGCGAGGCAGGAATCAAGGTAACGGTCACGGAAATACAGCGTCGAGAAACAAAACAAGAAACATGAACTATAGCGCGGGACTGGTAGCGGAGAAACCAGCGTGAATAAAACTAACAAACCTAAACATGAACCTAAACATGAACCATGAAACATGACATGAACTATGACTATCGTTATCTATCGTAAGGACTGTAAACTAAGTGACTATAACTCATTCAATATTCCGCGCTGTGTGCTGGGAGGCGCGCGGAATTTATACAAACATACTCAGCGTTGTAATAGCTGACGGCTGAGGGCAATTCAGACACACGTGAAACAATAGCCAATGACAGAACGGGGAGGAGACATAACAGAAACACAAACAAATGCACGTGTCGAAATGTCACGATTGTCCACAAGGGAAAAGCAGGTGCACCTGCTCGTGCACGCGCGCTCACATGCTCCACAGCGCACTGCTTAAAAGGGAACTCGTGACAGAACCCCCCCCCCCCCCCCCCCCCCAAGGGCACTCCTCCCGGAGTGCCATGAAACATCCATCTCCATTGACGGGCCCGGCCCCCTGGGCAGAATGTCCCAAGCAGAGCCTGGAGACCGCACGGCGTTCTTGGTGAAACAAAAAAGCAGAGCGACGTACACGGCAGAGCAGGAAAGCAGAGCGACGTCCTCGGCGGAGCAGGGAAGCAGAGCGACGTCCTCGGCGGAGCAGGGAAGCAGAGCGACGTCCTCGGCGGAGCAGGGAATCAGAGCGACATCCTCGGCGGAGCAGGGAAGCAGAGCGACGACCACAGCTGGGCAGACAGGCTGAGCGAAGTCCTCAGCGGAGCATGAAGGCAGAGCGACGTCCTCGGCGGAGCAGGAAAGCAGAGCGACGCCCTCGGCTGAACAGGGAAGCAGAGCGCTGTACTCAGCAGAGCAGGGAAACAGGGCGACGTCCTCGTCGGAGCATGAAAGCAGAGCGACGTCCCCGGCTGAACAGGTAGGCAGAGCGACAACCACAGCCGGGCAGACAGGCTGAGCGAAGTCCTCGGCGGAGCATGAAGGCAGAGCGACGTCCTCGGCGGAGCATGAAGGCAGAGCGACGTCCTCAGCGGAGCAGGAAAGCAGAGCGACGTCCTCGGCTGAACAGGGAAACAAAGCGACGACCACAGCCGGGCAGACAGGCTGAGCGAAGTCCTCGGCAGAGCATGAAGTCAGAGTGACGACCACAGCTGGGCAGGCAGGCTGAGCGACGTCCTCGGTGGAGCATGAAAGCGGAGCGACGTCCTCGGCGGAGCATGAAGGTAGTGCGATGACCACAGCCGGGCAAACAAGCTGAGCGAAGTCCTCGGCGGAGCATGAAGGCAGAGCGATGACCACAGCTGGGCAGGCAGGCTGAGCGACGTCCTCGGCAGAGCAGGAGAGCGGAGCGACGTCCTCGGCCGAGCAGAAAAGCGGAGCGACGTCCTCGGCGGAGCAGAAAAGCAGAGCGACGTCCTCAGGAGTGCAGGAAAGCGGAGCGACGTCCCCTGTAAAGCCAGGGAGAGGAGCGTGGGTCTCCGTGAGGCCAGGGAGAGGAGCGTGGGTCTCCGTGAGGCCAGGGAGAGGAGCATGGGTCTCCGTGAGGCCAGGGAGAGGAGCATGGCTCTCCTTGAAGCAGGAGGGGGGAACGATGTTCGCCATGGAGCAGGAAGACTGAGTGACGACCTCAGCCGAGCAGGGAGACTGAGCGACGTCCACAGCTGAACAGGGAGGCTGAGCGACGTCCACAGCTGAGCAGGGAGGCTGAGCGACGTCCACCGCTGAGCAGGGAGGCTGAGCGACGTCCACCGCTGAGCAGGGAGGCTGAACGATGTCCACAGCTGAGCAGGGAGGCTGAGCGACGTCCACCGCTGAGCAGGGAGGCTGAACGACGTCCACCGCTGAGCAGGGAGGCTGCAGCTCTGGAGTTGAGATCTCCTCTTAGATCTCAGGCTGGGGCTCTGAGGTCACCAGGTGAACCCTGGGCATGGGCAGAACTTGGGCAGCTGTGTCGGTAGACTCGGGCGTGAGCAGAACTTGGCTGTGCGTGTCAATAGACTCGGGCGTGAGCTGAACTTGGGCGACCGGGTCGGTAGACTCGGGCGTGGGCTGAACTTGGGCGACCGGGTTGGTAGACTTGGGCGTGGGCTGAACCCAGGCGACCGGGTCGGTAGACTTGGGCGTGGGCTGTACTGGTAGGCTTGGACGTGTTTTGAGAACAGTCAAATATTTAGCCTGGAAAATCACAGTTATGTGAGTGAGCACACATTTCTTCCAGAAGTCTACAACATTCAAAATGAAAACTCTCTCACAAATATAACTTTATTTATTGAAAGAAATAACAGTAGGTGTTTATGTTTATAAAGACATAAAAAACGCAACTAACATAAGTTCTGTTACCCCATATAGCTAGCTATAATTTGTTTAGCTAACTTTTTGAACATGCAAATAAAATTAGCAAATAATACTAAATACTTGCAGAATAAAGTATCTAATGTACGGCTTCCGTCTCTACCTGTCTGTCTGCATGTACTGTTCTCTACTGCGTCCGAACCGTGTGCAGACATGAAGTCACGTGGGGGCGGTGCAATGCGAACCTCAGTCTGAGGCCGTTTTGCTGACCACATGTTAGCATCATGGAACTGGATGCACAAAACATAAATTTTCTTAACTCACATAGCATTTCTGTTTGTCCATCATAATATTACAAATTACCCTAACATATCTGAATAAAGAATGTAAACTTATTTTAAAAACTTAAGTGTTTAGAGTAAACCTTGAAATGAAAATATGAAACTGACTACATTGATGACAGGGCAGGACTGGATATTACAATGTCATTTAGCAATTAATGTGTAAAGAACACATTAAAAATAGTTCATTATGACTTCATAAGCATGTGAAACTAAGTTGTAATTGTGTATCAAGATTTAATCTAACGTTTGAACGCAAATATAGATCTGGAGGCAAGACTAGCTGCAAATGACTGTCCTATACTATTCCTAATTTATTCTAATTCTGGTGCTTTGCATTGCTGTTTTTAGGAGGCTCAATAAAATGGTAGGAAACGTTTCAAACAAACTTTATGTTTCAAAAAGTCCTTATTCTTGTGATATATAATAATATAAGACTAATCTACTGGTTTGGGACAAGTTACTATTACCACCCCAAAGTTGATTCATTTCATTTATTTTGAAATTGGTTTTGGATTGTGACTTGATAAACAACACATATGGGTCTGGAGGCAAGACTAGCTGAAAATGACTGTCCTATACTATTCCTGATTTATTCTAATACAGATGCTTTGTATTGCTTTTTTAGGAGGCTCGGTAAAATGAAAGGAAACTGGAACTGGAGCTGTAACAGTACGTTTCAAAAAGAAGTGTTACCTCCCATCTACAGTGTGGAGATGTGTGTGGCGCTGATGGGGAACATACTGGCGCTGTGGCTGCTTGTGACTAAGGAGAAGAAGAACTGGCACACAGGAGTGGTGTTCTCCTGCAACCTGGTCATCAGTGATATCTTTTACGCCCTCACTCTGCCCCTTCTTATCGACAACTATTCAAGAAATCGACAGTGGATATTTGGTGATGCTGTCTGCAAAATAGAGCGCTTTCTCTTCACCTGTAACCTTTACGTCAGCATTTACTTCATCATGTGCATCAGTGTTAATAGATACCTGGCCATCGTTCATCCGTTTTTCACACACAAACACATTCGCCCAAAACACGCCAAGATCATCAGTGTGTTTGTCTGGATCTTTGTGGCAAGCATTTCATCTCCACTTCTCTACTTTTCAGGTGTCAATAGGGACAGATGTTTCATATTTGCAAATCTAGATAAAAAATCAAGCCTAAAGTCTACCTACAGGGTGTTTATGGTTGTTATAGGCTGCTTGGTCCCATTTTTAGTTACTTTTGCATCATATTTTGGTGTTTTGTGGGTGGTTTTTAAAAATGCAAATATCACCTCATTGGAGAAGAAAAAAGTGGCTCTGATTGTTGGTTTAGTCTGTGTCCTGTACACTGTGTCTTTTGTCCCCTATCACATTCTACAGATAGTGAGCTTTAAACTGAGAGAAGAAGGCAAGACTAATTGTTATGTACGTAATGGATACCAAGTGTCAAAGGCATTAGCTTGCCTGAACATGTGCCTCCATCCCATTTTGTATATGGCTGTGTTTGACAGTATCAGGGCAATGTGCTGTAGAAGGAGCTCAAATGTGTCAAACGTACAGATCACAGTTGGAGAAAACTTTTCAAAGAACCTTGAATTGAAATCCAGAGACTGAGATTGCAAATTTTTTTCCTGAAAACATTTGTGTTGATTTGGATGTATGTTTTGGGCCATTATCATGTAGAGTTTCAGAGGAAAAGGGATCTAAGTTTTGGGCTAAACGTTTCTGTATTTAGTAAAATTGATAATACACTCAGTATGCACAATCTGTTAAACAGCCCCAAAAGTCAATGTTGCAACTCCATATTTTATTTTACAGTGGGTTTGGGGGATTGTGCTTGTATGCATTTGCTATTGTCAACAAACCTTTATTTTGGTCTCATCTAAACTGATTCCAGTTGTTTATCCAGGAATGAGAAGCTCTCAGGAAAAGCTTTTTTGTGCAACTCATCCAAGCAGTTTCTTGTGTTTAATAGGTTTGTTTGAAACTCGACAACTCTCTTGTTTCAGAAATTAAAACTAAATCTAAGATAAAATAAAGGCAACCTGAATAAACACAAAATATACTTTTTAAATGATAATGTTATTTATTGAAGCTAAAATTTTTTCCAATACCATCTGGGCCTGTGTGTAAATGTATTTGCCCTTGTAGTTACTAATTCCCCAAATCTTTGAAACTGCATTCATAATGGGGTTCAGCTGGACTAGACACAACCAGACCTGATTACTGCAAATCCTGTTCAATCAAATCTACACTTAAATAGAACTTTTTCAACAGCATGTAGTTGGTTAAAAGGTCTTACCCAGTAACACACGATGTGAAAATTGAAAGAAATTCCAGAAGGTAATTGAAATACATCAGTCTGGGAAGGGTCACAAAGCTATTGCAAAGGCTCTGGCACTCCAGAGAACCACAGTGAGAGCCGTTAGCTACAAATGGGAAAAACTCGGCACAGTAGTGAACCTTCACAGAAGTGGCCGACCTTCCAAAATTCCTCCAAGAGCACAGCGACTACTCATCCAGCAAGTCACAAAAGAGCCAAGGACCACAGGTCTCTCATGCATCAATAAAAGTTAATGTTCATGACTCCACTATCAAAAAGACACTGGGCAAAAATGGCATCTATGGAAGAGTGGCGAGTGGCAAAATTTTGCCAAAACACACCTTGATGATCCTCAAAGCTTGAGGAGAATGTTCTGTGGATTGCTGAGTTGAAAGTGGAACTGTTTGGAAGACAGTGGTCCCGTTACATCTGGCGTAAACCAAACACAGAATTCCACAAAAGAAATCATCATACCTACAGTCAAGCATGGTGGTGGCAGTGTGATGGTGTGGGGATGCTTTGCTGCTTCAGGGCCTGGGCAACCTGCATTAATTTAGGGAAACATGAATTCTGCTCTCTACCAGAAAATCCTAAAGGAGAATGTCCACTCTTCAGTCCGTAAACTGAAACTCAAGCACAACTGGATTGTGCACCAAGACAATGATCCAAAGCATAGGAGTAAGTCCTAGTCCTAGAAGTAAATGATTAACTGATCTCCAGTTATCGGAAGCCTTTGGTTGCAATTATTGCTGCTAAAGGTGGCACGACCAGATTTTAAGTTTAAGGGGGCAATTAGTTTTTCACATTGGTGATAGGTATTTGTTTGTTTGTTTTTTGCTTCAATAATTTTTTCACATTGGTGATAGGTATTTGTTTGTTTGTTTTTTGCTTCAATAATTTTTTTTTTTAAATAATACCTATATTGTGTGTTTACCCAGGTCTCAGGTTGACTTTGTTTTATGTTGTATTTCATTTGAAGATCTAAAACTATTTAATGTTTGATATATAATTAAACAGAAGAAATCATTTTTCGCAGCACTGTACTATATATATATATATATATATATATATATATATATATATATATATATATATATAAAATAGGCAGCAAGTGAACAGTCAGTTCTCGAAGTTGTGTTGGAAGCAGGAAAAATGGGCATGAGTAAGGATCTGAGTGACTTTGTACAGTAAACCAATTCATTACTTTGTCTCTCAATTCTCAGTAGATCTTCAGGTGTATTTAATGTTATGGCTGATTGGTGTGTGTGTGAGAGAGAGAGAGAGAGAGAGAGAGAGAGAGTGTGTGTATAACTAGTAAATTATTTATTAATTTCTAATATAGAAATAGATAAATGGGGTGTCCAGCATTAGTGTTAAACCTCAACTTCGAGAACCGGCTGCAAGCCAATACACCCTCTTGTGTCACGGAAGTAATTTACAGCATTTTAAATATCATGACAACACGATTTCTTTTTGAAGCAGTTAAAGAAAATCTGAATTTTTTGAGTGCTTTACGAAGCCGCAACTGGGTTACTGGGTCTTTTTTAAAAACCTCAATGTCACTGCTTGGTTGAAAATATGTTAATTAATATGTTAATTACTCTGGGATTCAAAACAAAACTTGTGATAGTTTTTACAAAAAGGTGCATCACTAAATAAATATGAAGATTTTCGCTTATTTTTCCAAGCAGACAAAGATCACTTTGTAATTGGGGCAGCTTATGTGGTTTAACATGTTGGTTGCTCATCAATTATAATTAGCCTGCTTCATACCACAATATTCTTGTACAACAACTCATATCCAGACCATATGGCATGCAGTTAAACTTTATTACCAGGAAGGCTCAGTTATAATAGTACAAACATGTGGTTATTTGTTCTTGACTACTCCTCTGTTGTCTTCTTTCACATTCATTCTTTGACACTAGGAGAACTATTACAGCAAAATTACATACATAACAGGCCAGATGGCATGTGCTATGAGTTCCAAAATACACACGTAGCTCTGCATAAATAGATCAGGGCAAGACTATGCTTAAAGGAATATTTTAAAAATTGCCTCAAATGTTGTCTCGTTGCTTCAGATGTTACTTCTTTCCGTAGAGAGGCTCATGACCACATTATATTTGGCCATTAAAATATTCCACAACATTATATTAGTGTAAAATGAATCAATTAAAAAAAAGTTACACACGGGTCCATAGAGGACAAAAATGTCCATGTCCAAAAACTGTCATAAAAATATTATATATTAATATTTTTTAAAATTTTCACTGATGTCAGTTTTTTTTTTTTTGCCAGCATCAGTTCTGATCATAATTACCAAATTAGTTCTGATCATAATGACCATAATTCGTTCATTTTCAGAAATGTAACTCTTTTTTTTTTATGAAAAAAAAGAAAAATAGCATTCAAAACAGTGTTACTATGAATGCAGATTTTAACACACTGAAAAAGACACACTATTAGCACTATTTATCATCAGATAATAAAAATAAAATAAAAATAAATAAATAAATAGATAGATAAAAATTACTCTGGCACTTACACCTCTACTCTGCACACTTTGCTTCTTCTAGAACTCAATTAATCAATTAATTCTCTGCTTGATATATCACTTTGCTTGTATTTTCTCATTTGTAAGTCGCGTTGGATAAAAGCCTCTGCTAAACGAATAAATTGAAATGTAAACATAAATATATATAAATTCCAACATTCTTTTGGATGTCGATGGAATAAAATAAAATATCAGATGCCAGGAACGTACCTTCTTATATCATTTCTATCATTTACACATTTGAATGACCATGTAATACGAAACAATGTGATAACAAAATTAAAAATGACCTAATGTAGCCATGGGCGTTGTTTCGACTCGGGACAGCTCTCATTTGCTGCTATTGTCAAGGAACTGTTTGATGCCGTACACAACAGCGCTTTGCTGTTCGCTGAGAGTAGGCTTACGGTTGAGAGGCAAGAATTTGGCCAACAGTTGCTGCAAGCCTTTTATAATCGTGTAATTGTTGTGTGAGAAGGCCGGAATTACAGAGAGGGGTTAAAGCAACGCAAATATGCACGCACATGATGCAGTATTAGACCATAAACACACCATAATGAAACTAAAGCAGAATCCCGGACATATTCTCAAGTTTAGAAATCCCGGCCGGACGCTTTAATATCAGTTATGAATATTGCCTATACATGCTGATGAAGAAAAATACTTCTTGTTGATAATGTAATTTAATAAATTCTGAATTGTACATATCCCCTGAGATACGTTGCCTGATTAGGGGAAGGAAAAAGTTTGGGGGAGAAGCTTGTCTAGGGCATCAACTGCAAAATACACATATTCTCAATATTGTGGGTTGCCTATTTTATTAGATCTAGTAGAAATCAGAATTTAGGCTGCCATAAAATACTACAAAAAGCATAAATGACTCTAGTAAATCCTTCCTGTCTTTTAGGATACACCTTTGTTGTTTTTTTTTTACTTAAAGTATGTATATGTCCATGGTTTTGGAATGGTATGTCCAACAATCTCATACAGGTGTGGTGGTCAGGGCATACAGTGTATTTGCATAGGATTCACATCCATTAAATATTTCCATCAGAATTTAGGACTAATAACATTTCTGAGACACCATTAAGTAAAGTATTAGTCTAAACGACCTGCTGCTGGAGTTTTCTCATTGTGTACATTGTGTACAGCATTGTGTCCCCTTTTTTGTGTTGTTTAGTAGGGTTGAGGTCAGGGGTCTGTGCAGGCCACTGGGGTACATCCACACCAAACTCACCAAAGCATATCTTTAAGGTCCTTGCTTTGTGCACAGGGGCATTGTCATGCTGGAACAGAAACGCACCATCCCCCAAATTGTTGCCACAAAGTTAGAAACATACAATTGTCTTAAATGTCTTTGTATGTTGTATCATTAACATTACTCTTCACTGGAACTAAGAGTCCTAGCCCAAGCCCTGGAAAAACAGCCTCAGGAACAGCATATACGCTTTGTAAACATATAGTAGTAACTCTGGATGGTGTGATCATTGATTCCAGTGTCCAGTCCATGATGTGTTCCCACACACAGTGTTCCCAGAGTAAGGGAATATCTTTTGGAAGAATGGTGTTTCATCCCTCCAGTACACTTCCAGAGACTTTTGGAAGCCATGTGAAGGCACACTGAACCTGTTCTGGAGGCTGTTGATGGCCCCATGTTTTCTTTATTAATTTTTAAGTAAACCTTAACCATACAGAGACATATAGTATAAGACAGTAGTGGCTGCAACAGTAAAAACAGGAAATGAAATACCACTATTGATCAGAATAGACGTGGTGGCTTGAACACATACATATAGAGGACATGGGCTATCTGGGCAGAATCCGTGAACAGACTACAAACTCAGTACCAAGTACAAAACATCTTACCAGGGCAGATTCAAGGTATGTAAGGTATCACTTTATACTACAATATTATGGACTATGCAGTAGCTTTTTCCTCACTGTATGGTCTGCTATTAAGATTATAGGACGTATAGATTGTATTACTTAGTATTTGGTTTTGTTCCTGTTTACTTCCTTTGCACAAATTTCAACCTTCTTCTAGATTCAATAACAGTACCTCAATAAATAAATAACAGACCTGATTCTGATTTTGATTAATAGCACACAAACTACCAAAAGAAGAATATTGTTTTGCTTTAAATCTTCAGTGTTATTCGTTATCGTTAGTGATGATTGACTGTAAATTTAATCTCTCTCATAATGTGGATCATATTTGTAAGAAAGCAAATCAGAGGTTATTCCTGCTAAGGAAACTGAGAGAATTTACTGTAAGTCAGGTTGTTTTACAAAGCATCTATACTAGTTTAATTGAGAGTGTTTTAGGGTATAAAATAACTGTGTGGTTTGGAAGAATTACATTTGTGAATAAAGTAAAATTAAACAGAGTGACAAGAGTGGCAGGTAAAATCATAGGATCCAAGCAAAAGTCAGTCGATTAATTATATGAAATTGCTGTGCAGAGGAAAGCTTTAGCTATAACGAGAGATACAACACACCCTTTGAAACATGTTTTTCAATTATTACCATCTCTTCATCGTTATAGAACACTAAAAGCAATATATAAGCAAACTTTTGTATCAAATGCAATAGGTCTTCTGAATAAGGGGTAGGAAATGTGAATATTTTTAGCTTTTGATCTTCAATGTAAATCTTCAGTGTTATTTGTTATCGTTAGTGATGATTGACTGCAAATTTAATTTCTCTCATAATGTGGATCATATTTGTAAGAAAGCAAATCACAGGTTATTCCTGCTTTTGATGTTAAAGTGGATGTATTGTGATAGTATAGCGAGGCCAAAGACCAATTTTTCAGCCAAGGCTGAATATTAAAGTACAATTAACTAACTAACTAACTTCATGAGATACACACACATATGTATATATGTATATATCGTATCGCGAGACTCGAGACCTCATTATGCATGATATAAACAAATTATTAAAACTACATATACTCATTAACATTTAACAGTAACGGAGGAACTCCACCGAATGTCGCGAAGTAAAAGTACATTTCTGTAATTAAAAATGAACTTGACTAAGAGTATAAGCATGACCAGTTAAACCTACTCTTAAAAGTAAATTTTTTTCAAAAGGTTACTCAAGTAAACATAATGAAGTAAATGTAACACGTTACTGCCCATGCCTGGGAACTAAGTAACTCTTGGACGTTACACAATTTAAAATCTAACACATATGTGACACAAACTAGACTGTGGTTAAACTGAATATTGACATCAGCTATTTCGGCCGCAGGCACAAAGCCACAGGCTGAGAACTGTAGCTGATCACAAATTGCAAGTGAAATACTGCTTTTTTAGACACAATATGACCAAATGTTTCGTACATTTTTGCTCTGCGAGTGGAAATAGGTCCCGAAGAAGCTACGCTCACTTTATAGCACTTCAGTTATAACTGGCTAGCTCACATTGATTTGTACATTCCTGTTAAAGATGTTTCTGGTAAAACTGGCTTCTCTTCTTCTTTTTCATCTTCATCTGATGACCTTTCATATTTTAAATAAAAAATTATATCCATGATAAATGTATGGTTTGCCATGTCCGCTGATGATATCGCTAACTCTACAGTAGTAACTGTTTCAAAATAGGAAGTGGAATTTTCTGTGGTTGTTAGGATTTGAAACTAGAGAAACTCCGGGTTACAATTCTTAAGAAGAGAGAAAACGAAGGCCTTGGAAGAGTTTGCCAAATGACACACAGACACACACAATTCAAATTGCAAGATCTCTCATTTATTCCAAGAAAAGCAAAGTATATTTCATGCTTGATACACAACAGAGACAATGGGTTAACTATTGATTGGCTAGGTGGAAGGTATGTAAATGCGCAAATGGTGAGGAGACAAAGGACTGCACAAATGGTGAGGGGCTTCATCCATCCGCACCCGAGTCAACAGAGAAACAAAGAAAAAAGATGTCAACACAGGAGCCAGGAAAAAGAGAGGGGAGCGTGCTCACGGTAAACTTATAAGTGGTGAACACAGACGAGTGGCGTGATACACATAGTGAAGTGTCCCAGTGCGGTTCTATTAGTGGACTGGAACTAACTGTTGTATAATAATAAATTAAAATGTGCATGTCTGTGAAAGTCTGTATGTGTATGTGCCCTGAACCTTTGCAATTGGGCCTGCTTATGAGGTTTAGCATGGTGACTGCTCATCAGCTGTACGGTGTACGTATTAGGACATCCTCAGACCTCAACATCAGTTCTCAGCCATATGACAAAACGGCATCGTGCCTAAAGCCATGTTCACACCGGGACGATTTTGCAGTGCGATAAATGGTCCATTTAATGCCCCAATGGCTGTTGATGAGAGTGTTCACACCCAGGTGTAAAACGTGTGGCGTCAGAGCGTAATTTTTTTTTAACGTCGAGGGGTTTGTTCTTTTTTGGGGATTTTTTGACACACCGCGTCAAAACTTGCGCGACCAATGAGATTCGCGCTTTTGTTCAGGTGCCTGTAGCCGCTGAAGTTACATAAAAGTATGACTTGATGGCGCTCAAGTACAAAACTGTCTTACAGACGAAGAAGACGAAAAAGAAGACAAAGATTTTAGTGAGTGTGCATAAGTGACATACCCGAAATAAAATGCTAACTGCTAATAAATCCTTCTGCCTACAGCACAAGATTCAAAATTACACACTAAATACTATATATATATATATATATATATATATATATATATATATATATATATATATATATATATATATATATAATAGAGTTATTTATGTTGTGGCTATTTTTTGATGACACTGAAATGCAAGCATATATTCTAAGTGATCTATTTAATACTTTCAGCGTTGTTTTCTACACTAAATAGCATTGTTTTTTCTTTGTCTCTTCAAATATGCAAATGATAATCCGCTGATTGATAGTCCATTATATTTATTTTGCACTTGGGATACATATGTATATAAGTATTTTTCATCTCTTATTTTTAATCTCTTATTCAAAATAGCTAAGTGCCCCATTATTGTATTATCATATTGACCACAAAAAAGACTATTCATAGTCAACACTTCACCAATATGCAGGAATATTAACATTTTTGGGCACAACAATATTTGTCTTATACCCACCCACCCGCTCCCAAAAAATTTTTTTTGACAAAAAATAAATCAATAAATCAACAAATACTAATACTACTACTTCTACTACTACTACTACTAATAATAATAATAATGGGTCTTCCCATAAGTATGTGAATGCTATTGCTGGGACTTTGATATAATTCAAATCAGTACTTATTTACAAAGAGTATACTGTTTAAAAGTAGAACTTTAAGGATTTAAATTTAAAGAAGGGGGCTATTTGCTGCAGTGGCCAAATCACCAAATTAATTACATTTCAGAAAAGTGCGTATGTTCTTCAACCAGTTTGCAAAAAGTGTATGAACGGCTTAAATACTGTCTCTCTTCTTCTTCCCAGTGATAAGTGGGTGTCAGAAACGGAAAGTTGTGCAGCGCCACATTGTGTACCGGAGTATTTCTGCTTTTCAAAAAGCGCCATCTACTGTCAGGGAGTGAATTTGCACTTTCATTCTGCGCATCGCCCGCATTTAATGTCTGGATATGAACACAAAAAAACAAACAAACAAAAAACCAAACACGAAAAACGTACCAGTGTGAAAGCGCTCTAATGCGTCAGGACTCAGGAAAAACTATCGAGTGTCAGGTCTCGTTAGTGTAGGTATAGTTGGGCATCGAGCAAAACGGACTCAACCGGAAGCCCCCACGTGATGAAAACTCTGCATGCGATACAGAACGGTGGATGCAGTGGTTTTATTTCATAAGCGCGCGCGCGCGCACACGCACACACGCAGGTGAGAATCATTTACCTGCAGGTGTTGAGTGTCTGATTCAGTTTCCCCATCGCGCGTCCCCCAAAGCGCGCGTGCACGAAAAACTCGCCCCCGAGATGCTGTGCTCGTGCCACTGAGGTACTATGGAAAGCCCTAAGGCTCAAAACTAACGTTTTTAACGACTTTTATCTGTAGAATGTTGCATTTACAGTATATACAGAAGTGTATATATGTATATACAGAAGTGAAAGCCATATTCGATGACTGTCTAATGTAACAGAACTTATGTTTGTTGCATTTTTTATGTTTTTATTAACACAAACACCTACTGTTATTTCTTTCAATAAATAAAGTTATATTTGTGAGAGAGTTTTCATTTTGAATGTTGTAGACTTCTGGAAGAAATGTGTGCTCACTCACATATCTGTGATTTTCCAGGCTAAATATTTGACTGTTCTCAAAAGGCACAATACCTGGACATATTGATCATATTTCTCTTTTTTTCCCCCTTAGTACAGTTTTTTTTTAAAGAATGCAATTGTGTGATTTGACCACAAGAGAGCGCTATTGTCCACTTTAGTTCAGCTGTTTAGCGTGAACTAAATACGATGGTTTTCTGTCCCAACAAGTACACTTTCACTGCAATTTACTGAGAAAAGGTCAAAAGAAATTCAAGATCTTACAAAAAAAGATCTTCCCCTACAAGTTTTAGCTTTTATCTTTTTGTCTTAACACCACCTCCATCCTAGCAAATTATATTTGTATTGTCAGATACTGTTCAATAAGAAAGAAAGCTAATACATGTGCCAAATTCATACTGCTCACCTGTTTGCCCACAACAGTTAAGTCTTGTGATTTTCAACCTGCTAGTCCTATATTTGTCCATCATAGCAGGGGGAACACATCCCGACAGGTGGGAACGTTACTGTTAGATACTGTCCCCCCTGTGTTCAATAAGAAACAAAGCAAAATTACAACAAAATTATTCCATGGAAGACTTTAGTAACATAATAATAATAAATAATAAATTATGTATACTCACCTTTTAGAATATACAATACAGTTCTCTTTAGTTGAAACCAGCATGGTAGCAACTTGCCTTGCTGTCTACATGTTTTTCACACAATTTCTAGATGGTCAAGGTGAGAATCACAGGGGAGCGAGGGGGAGCTTGGCTCCTCTTAATAAGCTATGATCTCCTCTTAAAACATGATTTGTGAAATTCTGGGGGCTCTCTAAAATATTGACAATATGTTATTTCATACTGTGATGTCTGGTTTTGATATCCGTTTGGAGGTTTGATGTGACATAAGCCTACATGCTTGCAGCTATATGTTTCTTTGCACCAAGCATCACATTCAGTCAGGCAGGCATAAGCAACTTGGTTTTCCTTCTCGGCATTGTAAAACCGAAAATAAAAGTTAACTAATGTATGAACCAAAGCACTCAGGAAGCAATGTGGGAACCCATCAGCTATCGTCTGATGACTTAGCATATTCATACAGATTACTCAGGAAGGTGTAGGCTTATGGATTCCACACAGGAGGATCCATTTGCCTTGCACGACAAGAGGAGGGTAGATTAGTAAAATGTTCTCTCCCTCTCTCTCTCAGCAATAAAGTAAAAAATAAACTACCACTGATATTACTCTCTCCACGCCACTCTCCACGCCTCCACAGTGCTGAAAGATGGACAGCAGGCAGCAGCAACTTCTTTTGAACTGTTTTCTTATTCCTATTATTCATATTCATATTAATAGGAATAATGATAGGCCAAATAAAAGCTAAATCAAGTGCTTTATAATTGATGTGTGTCATTTTTGAGCACAAACAATGAAGAAAGTGAGCTCCACCGAAAGCCATGGTAGCCTATAGTTCACACACTGTCCTGTATCTTTGGCCTTCCAACACACATATGACCACCTTCCGCAGTCAACGCAGAATATCTGTAGTGTGAAAACATTTTTAAAAATTGTGTTATAATGTAACCATCAATGTTAATTCCTTCACCAATATTAGCTTGGGGGTATGTTTTTGTTTTTAAATCTAAACTTCAGCGCTTGCCACTTAGGGGGACTATTTACTTTCAGCCAATAAAGAAAATATGAAAAAAAAAAAAAAGAGGACCGAAGCCTAATTTATTATGTCTAAGAAAATGTAAACTAGTACACCACAATCATGCGCTGCAAAAGATTGACATGTAAATTAACAGTAAAACACTAGTGTCACGATTCGTGATGTAACGGAGATAAGGTAGGATGCAATCGCAGTATGAACAGGTTTATTTAAGAGAGAGACAGGCTGACAAATCCAAAACGTGATCCACAAACGTAATCCAGTAACATGCAAAGTTCAAGCGATTGGCAAACAGGCATAAAGGGGCGAGGCAGGAATCAAGGTCACGGTCACGGAAATACAGGGTCGAGAAACAAAACAAGAAACATGAACTATAGCGCGGGACTGGTAGCGGAGAAACCAGCGTGAATAAAACTAACAAACCTAAACATGAACCTAAACATGAACCTAAACATGAACCTAAACATGAACCATGAAACATGACATGAACTACGACTATAGTTATCTATCGTAAGGACTCTAAACTAAGTGACTATAACTCATTCAATATTCCGCGCTGTGTGCTGGGAGGCGCACGGTATTTATACAAACATACTCAACGTTGTAATAGCTGACGGCTGAGGGCAATTCAGACACACGTGAAACAATAGCCAATGACAGAACGGGAAGGAGACATAACAGAAACATAAACAAATGCACGTGTCGAAATGTCACGATTGTCCACAAGGGAAAAGCAGGTGCTCGCGCACCTGCTCGTGCACGCGCGCTCACATGCTCCACAGCGCGCTGCTTAAAAGGGAACTCGTGACAGAACCCCCCCCCAAGGGCACTCCTCCCGGAGTGCCAAGAAACATCCATCTCCATTGGCGGCCCCGGCCCCCTGGGCAGAATGTCCCAAGCAGAGCCTGGAGACCGCACGGCGTTCTTGGCGAAACAAAAAAGCAGAGCAACGTACACGGCAGAGCAGGAAAGCAGAGCAACGTCCTCGGCGGAGCAGGGAAGCAGAGCGACGTCCTCGGCGAAGCAGGGAAGCAGAGCGACATCCTCGGCGGAGCAGGGAAGCAGAGCGACGACCACAGCCGGGCAGACAGGCTGAGCGAAGTCCTCGGCGGAGCATGAAGTCAGAGCGACGACCACAGCTGGGCAGGCAGGCTGAGCGACGAGCTCAGCGGAGCATGAAAGCGGAGCGACATCCTCGGCGGAGCATGAAGGCAGAGTGATGACCACAGCCGGGCAGACAGGCTGAGCGAAGTACTCGGCGAAGCATGAAGTCAGAGCGACGACCACAGCTGGGCAGGCAGGCTGAGCGACGTCCTCAGCGGAGCATGAAAGCGGAGCGACGTCCTCGGCGGAGCATGAAGGCAGAGTGATGACCACAGCCGGGCAGACAGGCTGAGCGAAGTCCTCGGCGGAGCATGAAGGCAGAGCGATGACCACAGCTGGGCAGGCAGGCTGAGCGACATCCTCGGCGGAGCAGGAGAGCGGAGCGACGTCCTCGGCCGAGCAGAAAAGCGGAGCGAAGTCCCCTGTAAGGCCAGTGAGAGGAGCGTGGGTGTCCGTAAGGCCAGGGAGAGGAGCGTGGGTCTCCGTGAGGCCAGGGAGAGGAGCGTGGATCTCCGTGAGGCCAGGGAGAGGAGCGTGGCTCTCCTTGAAGCAGGAGGGGGGAACGATGTTCGCCATGGAGCAGAAAGACTGAGTGACGACCTCAGCCAAGCAGGGAGACTGAGCGACGTCCACAGCTGAACAGGGAGGCTGAGCGACGTCCACAGCTGAGCAGGGAGGCTGAGCGACGTCCACCGCTGAGCAGGGAGGCTGAGCGACGTCCACCGCTGAGCAGGGAGGCTGCAGCTCTGGAGTTGAGATCTCCTTTTAGATCTCAGGCTGGGGCTCTGAGGTCACCAGGTGAACCCTGGCGTGGGCTGTACTGGGGCGACCGGGTTGGTAGGCTTGGACGTGTTTTGAGAACAGTCAAATATTTAGCCTGGAAAATCACAGTTATGTGAGTGAGCACACATTTCTTCCAGAAGTCTACAACATTCAAAATGAAAACTCTCTCACAAATATAACTTTATTTATTGAAAGAAATAACAGTAGGTGTTTATGTTTATGAAGACATAAAAAACGCAACTAACATAAGTTCTGTTACACCATATAGCTAGCTATAATTTGTTTAGCTAACTTTTTGAACATGCAGATAAAATTTGCAAATAATACTAAATACTTGCAGAATAAAGTATCTAATGTACGGCTTCCGTCTCTACCTGTCTGTCTGCATGTACTGTTCTGTACTGCGTCCGAACCGCGTGCAGACATGAAGTCACGTGGGGGCGGTGCAATGCGAACCTCAGTCTGAGGCCGTTTTGCTGACAACATGTTAGCATCATGGAACTGGATGCACAAAACATAAATTTTCTTAACTCACATAGCATTTCTGTTTGTCCATCATAATATTACAAATTACCCTAACATATCTGAATAAAGAATGTAAACTTATTTTAAAAACTTATTTTAAAAATATGAAACTGACTACATTGATGACAGGGCAGGACTGGATATTACAATGTCATTTAGCAATTAATGTGTAAAGAACACATTAAAATAGTTCATTATGACTTCTTAAGCATGTAAAACTGAGATTTAATTGTGTATCAAGATTTAATCTAATGTTTGAATGCAAATATAGGTCTGGGGGCAAGACTAGCTGCAAATGACTGTTCTATACTATCCCTAATTTATTCTAATACTGGTGCTTTGCATTGCTGTTTTTAGGAGGCTCAATAAAATGGTAGGACACGGGAGCTGTAACAATATGTTTCAAAAAGTCCTTATTCTTGTGATATATAATAATATAAGACTAATCTACCGGTTTGGGACAAGTTACTATTACCACCCCAAAGTTGATTCATTTCATTTATTTTGAAATTGCTTTTGGGTTGTGACTTGATAAACAACACATATGGGTCTGGAGGCAAGACTAGCTGAAAATGACTGTCCTATACTATTCCTGATTTATTCTAATACAGATGCTTTGTATTGCTTTTTTAGGAGGCTCGGTAAAATGAAAGGAAACTGGAACTGGAGCTGTAACAGTACGTTTCAAAAAGACCTGTTACCTCCCATCTATGGTGTGGAGATGTGTGTGGCGCTGGTGGGGAACATACTGGCGCTGTGGCTGCTTGTGCCTAAGGAGAAGAAGAACTGGCACATGGGAGTGGTGTTCTCTTGCAATCTGGTCATCAGTGATATCTTTTACGCCCTCACTCTGCCCCTTCTTATCGACTACTATTCAAGAGGTCGACAGTGGATATTTGGTAATGCTGTCTGCAAAATAGAGCGCTTTCTCTTCTCCTGTAACCTTTATGTCAGCATTTACTTCATCATGTGCATCAGTGTTCATCGATACTTGGCCATCGTTCAACCAATCTTCATGCGCAAACACATTCGCCCAAAAACACGCCAAGATCATCAGTGTGTTCGTCTGGATCTTTGTGGCAAGCATTTCATCTCCACTTCTCTACTATTCAGGTGTCTATAGGGACAAATGTTTCTTATTTGCAACTCTAGATAAAAAATCAAGCCTAAAGTCTACCTACAGGGTGTTTATGGTTGTTATAGGCTGCTTGGTCCCATTTGTAGTTACTTTTGCATCATATTTTGGTGTAATAATGGCTGTTTTTAAAAATGCAAATATCACCTCAGTCCAGAAGAGAAAAGTGGCTCTGATTGTTGGTTTAGTCTGTGTCCTGTACACTGTGTCTTTTGTCCCCTATCACATTCTACAGATAGTGAACTTTAAACTGAGAGAAGAAGGCAAGACTAATTGTTATGTACGTAATGGATACCAAGTGTCAAAGGCATTAGCTTGCCTGAACATGTGCCTCCATCCCATTTTGTATATGGCTGTGTCTGACAGTATCAGGGCAGTGTGCTGTAGAAGGAGCTCAAATGTATCAAACGTACAGATCACAGTTGGAGGAAACTTTTCAAAGAACCTTGAATTGAAATCCAGAGACTGAGATTGCAAATTATTTTCCTGCAAACATTTGTGTTGATTTGGATGTATGTTTGAGGTCATTATCATATTGAAAAATTCATCTATTGGCAAATTTTACCCTTCTGGAAGAGGCAACCATGTTTTGGGCTAATAATGTTACTGTAGTTAATAAAACTGATAATACACTCAACACTCACAAGTTGTTAAACAGCCCTAAAAGATTAATGTTGTGACTCCATATTTTATTTTACAGTGGGTTTGGGGGATTGTGCTTGTATGCATTTGCTATTGTCACCAAACCTTTATTTTGGTCTAATCTAAACTGATTCCAGTCCTATATATATTTTTTACTTAGAAATAGATTAAAATAATTCAATAAGTTTATTAGTGCATGCTGAGGGATTTATTTTATGTTCTGAATACAACAGTCTAATTGTATTTCTCAACATCTAGTTTAAGGGAGCAGCAAGAGAAAAAGTTCCTTCTAACTTATTTATTATTTATTATTATTTCAATTATTAATTCAATAATCAGTGGTAAAAAATAAGTGGCACGGTATACCCAAGACTTGAAGCACAAATTTAAGGACTTATATAGAGATGAACATGACTGTCATGTTAAATTGATAAGCAGCCTAATGTGCACATTATATATTCATAATTGTTCTGAATTATTTTTAAGTTGTGTTTAATTTCTTTATGCAAAATGATACACAGTTATTCCTAAACTGATTCACAATCATGACATACTAACAATGATGCCCATTTAAGTAGCTTCACTATAGTTAGCTACTTTTTGTTAGTAACTTGTAGTGTCGCTAACTACTTTTATAAAAGGGTAGCTTGACTGTTGCTTAACTACTTCAAGCTATGAGTATCTTATAGCTTGAAAAGCTACAGTATCAGTAGCTTGGTACAGTACAGTATCAGTAGTTGTTGTAGCCATCCACGGGTTCAAGTTTGCAGCAAACACTGCAGCTTACAAATATGGCCACCGTCGACTTCACTACCCAGAACACACAGACACACACTTCCCTGCTCGCAATCACCCAGATTCCAACACATCACACCTAGGTTCAATCCGTCTCACACTTCACAAGCACACTGGATTAAGGCTTTCCCTCATTGTACTCTTTGGATGTATACACTCAGTTACCTTGTGTTCTGTCATTACCAATCCTTTAAAATATCATGTTTGCTTTTTCTGTTTTGACCTCATTTCCGCCCAGTTTCTTGTGTTGCCTAGTTAAGTCTGTTTGTTCAACGCCTGACCATTTTCCTGTTTACTGTTTGTGATTTTTAACTGCCCTTTGGATTGTCTGCCTGGTTATACTATACTATATAACTATACACAATAGTTTTACGATTTAGGTCAGGCCAAGACTATGCCTAGGCCTGACCTATTTATGGAATATATTTTTTTAAATGTCTTTTTGTCTCTTTGCCTCAAATGTTAGAGACGCTCATGACCATATATTATATTTGGGCATCAAAACATTCCAACGTACCAGAATGTCTGAATATAGAATGTAAAATTATTCTAAACACTTAAACCTTTAGTGTAAGCCTTGAAATGGTAATATGACACTGAATACATTAATGACAGGAATCCATAGGAACATAATGAAAACCTGTGGGGTGAATTGAAGAGAGTCCACCAGCGTGGACCTCGAAATGTGATGGATCTTTAAAGATTCTGTATAGACGAATGGTCTCTGATCCCTTGCCATGTGTTCTCCAACCTCATCAGGCATTATAGGAGAAGACTCGAAGCTGTTATCTTAGCAAAGGGTGGTATAGCACAAAGTATTGACTAAAAGTTTGCCAATAATTGTTGCAATTATTGTTTAGATAGACCTGTGTTTTGTTTGCAATAGATTGATGTCCATGAGAGCAGAGTATTTTTGTGAATTTTTTTTAACAAAAGATCAAACGGATAAACAATAAAGACAAATCTTCACAGCCTTCTTTGCTCATATTTACCAAGGGTGCCAATATTAGTAGAGGGCACTGTAAATAAAATCCATAAAAGTGTTGCAGCTATGGAATACAGTATGTATCTGCTGAGATCTATTGGATGTAAGAACATAATAGAATAAAATGCATTGACTATAACATGCATGCTTTTTCTTTCTTTCTTTCTTTTGTTCTTTCTTTCTTTCTTTCTTTTTTTTTTTTTACAAATTCACATCATTCATTTATTATGTTCGCCTGCATTATGTTTCATTAATAGAATTTTCACCGACTTAACCTAATTACATCATAAAGAAAAGAAGCTGTAGGTGCAATCATTGTTGAGATAAAATATAAACTAAACACACACATGTGGTGCCAATGTTACTAAACAGTGCAATATGATGAATAAGTGAAATATTCTTCCATTACTGACTGCATTCTGCCTAAAGATATACTTGTGCCATTTAGAAATTCACATCATTCATTTATTATGTTTGCCTGCATTATGTTGCATTAATAGAATTTTCACTGACTTAACCTAATTACAACATAAAGAAGAGAAGCTGTAGGTGCAATCACTGTTGAGATAAAATAGGAACCAGCACTAACTAAACACACACACATGTGGTGCCAATGTTACCAAACAGTGTAATTTGATGAATAAGTGAAATATTCTTCCATTACTGACTGCATTCTGCCTAAAGATATACTTGTGCCATGTAATCATGTTCATTTAAATATTTCTTGGATATTCTGCTGTATTTTAGTCCTTACATACATACATACATACAGTCATGTGAAAACAAGCAAACATTTGATCATCTTTGAAACAGTGCCTATTAATGAAGCTGTTTTGCACAATTGTCCACCAGGCTTATTGGAATTTCTGACCACTCTTCCATGCAATATTCTTTCAGCTACAAGATGTTTGAGGGATTTCTTGCATGTACTGTCTGTTTCAAATCACTCCACAACATTTCAATGGGATTCAAATCTGGGCTTTGACTAGGCCATATCATAACCCTCCATTTCTTCTTCTTGAGCCATTCCTTGGTGGATTTGCTAGGGTGTTTAGGATCATTATCCCGTTGAAAGGTCAACTTTCGGTTCAACTACAACTTTTGGACAGATGGTCTCACGTTATCTTCAAACACTCTTTGGTATGATGCAGAATTCATAGTTGAATCAATGAATGCAAGCTGTCCAGTCCCTGAGGCAGTGAGGCAACCCCAGACCATAACATTTCCACCACCGGGCTTCACAGTTGGTATGAGGTGCTTCTCCTGAAAGCTGTCTTTACTCTGCACCAAACATATCTGCTTTTACTGAGGCCAAACAACTCTATATTTGATTCGACTGTCTGAAGCACATTATTCCAAAAGGCCTGGACTTTGCGTATATGCTCACTGGCAAACTATACTCTTGCTATAATGTTCTCTTTAGACAGAAAAGGCTTTTTCCTGGCACATCTCCCATGTACGTCAAATTTGTGTAATCTCTTTCTGATTGTAGAAGCATGCATTTTAACTCCAACAGCTGCAAGGCTTATTAGCAGATCCTGTGATGAAATTTTGGGGATCTTGGAGACTTCTTTTTGCATCAGATGGACTGCTCTTGGGCTGAATTAGTTGGGATGGCCAGTTCTGGACAAATTGGCAGTCATTTCTAATCTGTGTCACTTGTAGATTATTGTATGATGTATTTCAAATAATTTGGAAATCTTTTTAAATCCCTTGCCAGAATTATAGGCATCCACAACCTTTTTTCCTGAAGGCCTTACTGGACTCTTTAGCTCTTGGCATAATGACACCACAGACCTCAATAGCAAAGGGAGGGTGTGGATTAGGTGGTAGAGCGGGTTGTCCAATAATCGTAGGGTTGGCGGTTCGATTCCCGGCCCACATGACTCCACATACCTAAGTGTCCTTGGGCAAGACACTGAACCCCAAGTTGCTCCCGATGGTAAGTTAGCACCTTGCATGGCAGCTCTGCTACCATTGGTGTGTGTGAATGGGTGAATGAGACACAGTGTAAAGTGCTTTGGATAAAAGCGCTATATAAGTGCAGACTATTTACCGTTTACCATAACACCAGACACTAGATATGAGAGGGGTATAAATAAGACAGATTCCACCTGCACTCCCTAAGCAAGTTCTAATCACTGGCACCCAATCCTTGTCATTGTCATGCTGGAACAGGAACGCACCATCCCCCAAATTGTTGCCACAAAGTTAGAAACATACAATTGTCTTAAATGTCTTTGTATGTTGTATCATTAACATTACTCTTCACTGGAACTAAGAGTCCTAGCCCAAGCCCTGGAAAAACATCCTCAGGAACAGCATATATGCTTTGTAAATATATAGTAGTAACTCTGGATGGTGTGATCATTGATTCCAGTGTCCAGTCCATGATGTGTTCCCACACACAGTGTTCCCAGAGTAAGGGAATATCTTTTGGAAGAATGGTGTTTCATCCCTCCAGTACACTTCCAGAGACTTTTGGAAGCCATGTGAAGGCACATTGAACCTGTTCTGGAGGCTGTTGATGGCCCCATGTTTTCTTTATTAATTTTTAAGTAAACCTTAACCATACAGAGACATACAGTATAAGACAGTAGTGGCTGCAACAGTAAAAACAGGAAATGAAATGCCACTATTGATCAGAGTAGATGTGGTGACTTGAACACATACATATAGATGTCACGGGCTATCTGGGCAGAATCCGTGAACAGACTACAAACTCAGTACCAAGTACAAAACATCTTACCAGGGCAGATTCAAGGTATGTAAGGTATCACTTTATACTACAATATTATGGACTATGCGGTAGCTTTTTCCTCACTGTATGGTCTGCTATTAAGATTATAGGATGTATAGATTGTATTACTTAGTATTTGGTTTTGTTTCTGTTCACTTCCTTTGCACAAATTTCAACCTTCTTCTAGCTTCAATAACAGTACCTCAATAAATAAATAACAGACCTGATTCTGATTTTGATTAATAGCACACAAACTACCAAAAGAAGAATATTGTTTTGCTTTAAATCTTCAGTGTTATTCGTTATCGTTAGTGATGATTGACTGTAAATTTAATTTCTCTCATAATGTGGATCATATTTGTAAGAAAGCAAATCAGAGGTTATTCCTGCTTTTGATGTTAAAGTGGATGTTGTGTATTGTTAATTGTATTGTGATAGTATGGCGAGGTCAAAGACCAATTTTTCAGCCAATTTTTAAATTTTTGAATATTAAAGTACAATTAACTAACTAACTAACTTCATGAGATACACACATGTGTGTGTTTGTGTGTGTGTGTGTGTTGTTTCATCAACAATCAGACCACTGAAGCATATCGCGAGACTCGAGACCTCATTATGCATGATATAAACAAATTATAAAAACTACACATACTCATTAACATTTAACAGTAATGGAGGAACTCATCTGAATGTCGCGAAGTAAAAGAACATTTCTGTAATTAAAAATGAACTTGACTAAGAGTATAAGCATGGCCAGTTAAACCTACCCTTAAAAGTAAAAATTTTTTCAAAAGGTTACTCAAGTAAACATAATGAAGTAAATGTAACACGTTACTGCCCATGCCTGGGAACTAAGTAACTCTTGGACGTTACAAAATTTAAAATCTAACACATATGTGACACAAGCTTGACTGTGGTTAAACTGAATATCGACATCAGCTATTTCAGCTGCAGGCACAAAGCCACAGGCTGAGAACTGTAGCTGATCACAAATTGCAAGTGAAATACTGCTTTTTCAGACACAATATGACCAAATGTTTCGTACATTTTTGCTCTGCAAGTGGAAATAGGTCCCGAAGAAGCTACGCTCACTTTATAGCACTTCAGCTATAACTGGCTAGCTCACATTGATTTGTACACTCCTGTTAAAGAGGTTTCTGGTAAAACAGACTTCTCTTCTTCTTTTTCTTGTGCCCCATGCACCCTGGGATAGGCTCCAGGTTCTCTGCAACCCTGTAGGATAAGTGGTATAGAAAATGGATGGATGGAACTAAGAGGCCTAGCCCAAACCCTGAAAAACAGCCTTAGAAACAGCATATACACTTTGTAAATATATAGTAGTAACTCTGGTTGGTGTGTTCATTGATTCCAGTCTGCAATCCAGGATGTACTCCCACACACAGTGTTCCCAGGATAGACTCGGGGTCCACTGCAACCTCACCAGCATAAAGCAATTACTGAAGATATATGAATGAATAAATCAATCGACTTAGGGAATATCTTTTGGAAGAATGGTGTTTCATCCCTCCAGTACACTTCCAGAGACTTTTGGAAGCCATGCGAAGGCACATTGTACCTGTTCTGGAGGCTGTTGATGGCCCCATGTTTAATTTATTAATATTTACATAAATCTTAACCATACTGAGACATATAGTATAAGATAGTAGTGGCTGCAACAGTATAAACAGGAAACGAAATGACAAGAGTAGACACGATTGACAAGAGTAGATGTGCTGACTTGATGAACACCTACACATAGACGACACCGTGACAGACGGTTCTCAGCAGAATCTGTGAACAGACTACAAACTCAGTACCAAGTACAAAACATTTTACCAAGACAGAATCAAGGTATGTAAGGTATTACTTTATACTACGATATTATAGCTTTTTCCTCACAGTATGGTCAGCTATTAAGCCTATAGGACGTCTAGGTGGGATTACTAAGTATTTGTTTTTTTTTCCAGTTCATATCCTTTGCACAAATTCAGCTTTCTTCTACATTCAATAACAGTACCTCAATAAATAAATAGACATTATTCTGATTTTGATTAATAGGATACAAATTTAAAAAAAAAAAAAAAGAATACTGTTTTGCTTTAAATCTTTAGTGTAATTCATGTGAGATATATATATATATATATATATATATATATATATATATATATATATATATATATATATAATACCGCTATATAGTTGAACCGAAATAGTTCAATGCTCGAATCTGATTGGTCAGAAGGTGTGCATTATTTTCGTGTAACAGCACAGGTAGTTCCGGCTGTAACATAAAAGTTAATATTAAAAAAACCCGTTCGAATATGTTATTGTATCTATAGTAACAGCTGATACTCAGGGATTTTTGTGGGACACTCCATATAATCTAAGACTAATAATAAATGGATTCTAAAATGTTCAAAAACGGGTTGTTGTTCAACAAAGTCATTCTTATAATTGTTGGTGTGGTGAGGTTTTGTTCTAAGATTTATTAAATGTTTATTAAACATTTATGGAAGAAGTCTCTGTTGTAAGCACTCTTCATTTCCTTGGTAAAATGACAGGATGCGCTGTGTGTGTGTGTGTGTGTGTGTGTGTGTGTGTGTGTGTTGGGGTGGCAGAGTGGATGAGTGACAGCTAACAACTTTGAATGTTATTAGATTAGGCTTCTTATAGCCTATAACATGTTCGTTCAAAACAAATGTTTTCTGACATGCAAAAAGGTACAATATGAAAATGACCTTTCTCTCAAGTCTCTTCATCCAAGCAGACAAGGATCAGCCCTGAACCTTTGCAGTTGGGCCTCCTTATGTGGTTTAGCATGTTGAATGCTCATCAGCTGAAATTAGCCTACTTCCTACTCAATATGCTTGTAAAACAGCGATTTCTACCTTATATGGTATGCAGTTAAACTTTATTTCCAAGACATTTATTTCTAGGGTCAAATAATCTAACCATGTGGTTATTTGTTTTTTGCCAGTTCCTTTGCAATGTTCAAAGCCTCTTTCTGCATTCATTCTTTGACAGTAGAAGCACTATTACAGCAAAATGACTGTACATACATAACAGACCAGATGGCAAATTCAGGTAGTTAAACAACACACAAGTAGTTTTGTATAAATAGCTTAGGTCATGACAATGCTTAAAACAATAGTTTCGTATAAAAAAAAAATTATATATTTTTTTAAAAGCATCCGTGCCTCACATTTTAGTTTTTACAGTAGAGAGGCTCAAGACCACCCGTTAGTATCATGGAGTTGGATTCTCAAAACATCATTTTCCTTAACCGACATAGCATTTCTATTTGGTCATCAAAATATTACAAATTACCCTAACATATCTGAATAAAGAATGTAAAGTTATTTTAAAAAAAATTAAGTGTTTAGAGTAAACCTTGAAATGAAAATATGAAACTGACTACATTGATGACAGGCCAGGACTGGATATTACAATGTCTTTTAGCCATTAAAAACAGTATATGAAGCTTCTTAAAGTTAAATGTAAAGAACACATTAAAATAGTTCATTATGACTACTTAAGCATGTAAAACTGAGTTTTAATTGTGTATCAAGATTTAATCTAACGTTTGAATGCAAATATGGGTTTGGAGGCAAGACTAACTGCAAATGATTGTCCTATACTATTCCTAATTTATTCTAGTACTGGTTCTTTGCATTGCTGTTTTTAGGAGTCTCGATAAAATGGTAGGAAACGGGAGCTGGAGCTGTAGCAGTACGTTTCAATACCTGTTAGCTCCCATCTACGGTATGGAGATGTGTGTGGCGCTGGTGGGGAACATACTGGCCCTGTGGCTGCTTGTGACTAAGGAGAAGAAGAACTGGCACATGGGAGTGGTGTTCTCCTGCAACCTGGTCATCAGTGACATCTTTTACGCCCTCACGCTGCCCCTTCTTATCGACAACTATTCAAGAAGTCGACAGTGGATATTTGGTGATGCTGTCTGCAAAATAGAGATCTTTCTCTTCACCTGTAACCTCTACGTCAGCATTTACTTCATCATGTGCATCAGTGTTCATCGATACCTGGCCATCGTTCAACCAATCTTCATGCGCAAACACATTCGCCCAAAACACGCCAAGATCATCAGTGTGTTCGTCTGGATCTTTGTGGCAAGCATTTCATCTCCACTTCTCTACTTTTCAGGTGTCAACAGGGACAGATGTTTCATATTTGCAAATCTAGATAAAAAATCAAACCTAAAGTCTACCTACAGGGTGTTTATGGTTGTTATAGGCTGCTTGGTCCCATTTGTAGTTACTTTTGCATCATATTTTGGTGTAATAATGGCTGTTTTTAAAAATGCAAATATCACCTCAGTCCAGAAGAAAAAAGTGGCTCTGATTATTGGATTAGTCTGCAGCCTGTATACTGTGTCTTTTCTCCCCTATCACATTCTACACATAGTGAACTTTAAACTGAATGAAGACAGAAATACTTATTGTTATGTGCGTAATGGATACCAAGTGTCAAAGGCATTAGTTTGTCTGAACATGTGCCTCAATCCCATCCTGTATATGGCTGTGTCTGACAGTATCAGGGTAGTGTGCTGTAGAAGAAGCTCAAATGAATAAAACTTACAAATCACAGTTGGAGAACACTCGTCAAAGAACCGTGAATTGAAATCCAGAAACTGAGATTGCAAACCATTTTCTTTTCCTTCAAACATTTGTGTTGATTTGGATGTATGTTTGGGGTCATTGTCATATTGAAAGATTCATCTATGGCCAAATTTTACCCTATGGAAGAGGCAGCCATGTTTTGGGCTAATAATGTTACTGTAGTTAATAAAACTGATAATACACTCAACATCGACAAGTTGTTAAACAGCCCCAAAAGATTGATGTTGCGACTCTATATTTTATTTTACAGTGGGTTTGGGGGATTGTGCTTGTATGCAATTGATATTGTCACCAAACCTTTATTTTGGTCTAATCTAAACTGATTTCAGTTCTATACATTTTTAGATTTACATAGAAATAAAATAAAATAATTCAGTAAGTTTATTAGTGCATGCTGAGGAATTTATTTTATGTTCTGAATACAACAGTCTGATTGTATTTCTCAACATCTAGTTTAAGGGAGCAGCAAGAGAAAAAGTTCCTTGCCATGTATTCTCCAACCTCATCAGGCATTATATGTGAATACTCAGAGCTGTTATCTTGGCAAAGCGAGGTAACACAAAGTATTGACTAAAAGGGTGCCAATAATTGTTGCACATCTATATTTAACAAAGATATATTTTTGAGAAACCTGTGTTTTGTTTGCAACAGATTGATATCCGTGAGAGCAGAGTATTTTTGTGATTTTTTTTTAACAAAAGATCAAATGGTTAAACAATAAAGACAAATCTTCACAGCTTTCTTTACTCATATTTACCAAGGGTGCCAATATTAGTGGAGGGCACTGTAAATAAAATCCATAAAAGTGTTGCAGCTATGGCATACAGTATGTATCTGCTGAGATCTATTGGATGTAAGAACATAATAGAATAAAATGCATTGACTATAACATGCATGCTTTTTCTTTCTTTCTTTCTTTTGTTCTTTCTTTCTTTCTTTCTTTTTTTTTTTTACAAATTCACATCATTCATTTATTATGTTCGCCTGCATTATGTTTCATTAATAGAATTTTCACCGACTTAACCTAATTACATCATAAAGAAAAGAAGCTGTAGGTGCAATCATTGTTGAGATAAAATATGAACTAAACACACACATGTGGTGCCAATGTTACTAAACAGTGCAATATGATGAATAAGTGAAATATTCTTCCATTACTGACTGCATTCTGCCTAAAGATATACTTGTGCCATGTAATCATGTTCATTTAAATATTTCTTGGATATTCTGCTGTATTTTAGTCCTTACATACAGTCATGTGAAAACATAAGTACACCCTATGGAAATAGTTGGCTTTTTTCCTCTCTCTGACACTCAGTCAGGTGAAGAAGGAGCTAAAGAAGATCAAGGCAAGAAAGGCCCCAGGCCCAAATGGAATCAGCTCCAGACTGCTTAAAGATTGTGCAGATTAGCTCAGTGAGGTCATCCTGCACATCTTTAATCTGAGCCTTAGACTAGCATGAGTTCCATTACTGTGGAAGACTTCCTATGTGGTTCCAGTACCCAAAATTTGCGCATCCAAGTGAGCCAAACCACTTCAGACCGGTAGCCTTAACTTCACACCTGATTAAGTCCATGGAGAGGATTGTACTGTGACAGCTGTGGACCCTAGTGAACTCAGAGCTAGACCCCCTACAGTTTGCTTACCGACCAGGCATGGGGGTTGAGGACACCATTATTTATCTGATGCACAGATCACTTCTACACCTGGAGAATACTGAGAGCATTGTGAGGATCATGTTTTTTGATTTTTCCAGTGCTTTCAACACAATTCAGCCATCACTAATTAGGGGGAAGCTTTTGGGAGCTGGAGTTGACCGCCACCTGGCTGCATGGACCACCAACTATCTCACTGACAGACCACAGTATTTGAGGCTCCAGGACTGTATGTCTGGTGTGGTGGTCAGCAACACGGGAGCACCGCAGGGTACAGTGTTTGCTCCATTTCTCTTCAACCTGTACAAAGCGGACTTCAGGCATAACACTAACAGCTGCCACATGCAGAAGTTCTGTGATGATACGATCATTGTTGGACGAGTATCAGAGGAGAACGATCAGGAATTCCCGGGAGGTCATCGCTGACTTTGTCAACTGGTGTGAATTAAACCACCTCTGCCTCAATTCTAGCAATACAAAGGAGATGGTAGTCAACCTCCGTAGTAGGCCAACCCGGTCTACGCTGGTGAGCATCCAGGGTATTGACATCGAGAGGGTAGAGACATATAAATTCCTGGGTGTTCTCCTCAACAATAAACTGGACTGGTCCACAAACACAGATGTCCTGTACAAAAAGGGCCAAAGTCATCTCCACCTGCTGAGGAGACTGAGGTTTTTTGGTGTGTGCAGGACCCTGCTTAAAACTTTCTATGACACTGTGGTAGCATCTGCTATCTTATATGCAGTAGTTTCCTGGGGAGTTGGGAGCACAGAGGGGAGACAGTAAATGTCTCAACAAACTGGTTAAGAGGGCTAGCTCTGTCCTGGTCTACCCTCTGGACAGCATAGAGGTGGTGGGGGAGAGGAGGATGTTAGCTAAGATGGTGTCTATCAGGAGCAATTCCTCTCACCCCCTGTATGAGATACTGGGGTCCCTGAGCAGCTCCTTCAGCAGCAGACTGCTGAAAGAGCGCTACCTCAGATCCTTCATCCCTACAGCAGTCAGACTCTTTAATGCAACAACAACATAATGTAGCACTGCTAGCTCGTTTTTTGCATCATCAACCTACACATTATTATTATTTGTTGTATATATTCAAATTTGTATTCACCTGTACATACACTGAGGTGTCTATAGTGTACATATTACCATTATTATTATTTTTTTATTACTCTAATTCTTATCTTTCTATTCCTATTGTATATATATATATATATATATATATATATATATATATATATATATATATATATATATATATATATTAGATACTTTATTTCAATTCTATTCCTATTTCATGTGTATTCTTTCCTATCTGTTTTTTTTTTGTGTGTGTGTGTAATTGAGCTGCTGTAACGAGGAAATTTCCCCGGTGTGGGATCAATAAATGTTATCTTATCTTATCTTATCTTATCAGTTCACTTCCTTTGATTCAGCTTTCTTCTACATTCAGTAACAGTACCTCAATAAATAAATAGACATTATTCTGATTTTGATTAATAGGATACAAATTAAAAAAAAAAAAAAAAAAAAAGAATACCGTTTTGCTTTAAATCTTTAGTGTAATCCATGTGAGCTATATATATATTATAATACCACAGCATAGTTGAATGCTCGAATCTGATTGGTCAGAAGGTGTGCATTATTTTCGTATAACAGCACAGGTAGTTCCAGCTGTAACATAAAAGTTAATATTAAAAAACCCGTTCGAATATGTTATTGCATCTATAGTAACAGCTGATACTCAGGGATTTTTGTGACGGACACGCCATATAATCTAAGACTAATAATAAATGGATTTTAAAATTTTCAAAAACGGGTTGTTGTTCAACAAAGTTATTCTTATAATTGTTGGTGTGGTGAGGTTTTGTTCTAAGATGTTTATTAAACATTTATGGAAGAAGTCTCTGTTGTAAGCACTCTTCATTTCCTTGGTAAATTGACAGGATGCGCTCTGTGTGTGTGTGTGTGTGTGTGTGTGTGTGTGTGTGTGTGTGTGCGTGTGTGTGTGTGTGTGTGTGTGTTGGGGTGGCAGAGTGGATGAGTGACAGCTAACAACTCTGAATGTTATTAGATTAGGCTTCTTATAGCCTATAATATGTTTGTTCAAAACAAATGTGTTTTGACAAGCAAAAAGGTACAATATGAAAATGACCTTTCTCTCAATTCTCTTCATCCAAGCAGACAAGGATCAGCCCTGGACCTTTGCAGTTGGGCCTCCTTATGTGGTTTAGCATGTTGAATACTCATCAGCTGAATTAGCCTACTTCCTACTCAATATGCTTGTAAAACAGCGATTTCTACCTTATATGGCATGCAGTTAAACTTTATTTATAAGACATTTATTTCTAGGTTCAATAATCTAAACATGTGGTTATTTGTTTTTTTACCAGTTCCTTTTCCTTAGATACCAGTTCCCTATCTAAGTTCAAAGCCTCTTTCTGCATTCATTCTTTGACAGTAGAAGCACTATTACAGCAAAATGACTGTACATACATAACAGACCAGATGGCAAATGCAGGTAGTTAAACAACACACAAGTAGTTTTGTATAAATAGCTTAGGTCATGACAATGCTTAAAACAATAGTTTTGTATATATAAAAAAAAAAACATTTTATTATTTTTTTAAAAAGCATCTGTGCCTCACATTTTAGTTTTTACAGTAGAGAGGCTCAAGGCCACCCGTTAGTATCATGGAACTGGATTCTCAAAACATCATTTTCCTTAACCGACATTTCTATTTGGTCATCAAAATATTACAAATTACCCTAACATATCTGAATAAAGAATGTAAAGTTCTTTTAAAAACTTAAGTGTTTAGAGTAAACCTTGAAATGAAAATATGAAACTGACTACATTGATGACAGGGCAGGACTGGATATTACAATGTCATTTAGCAATTAATGTGTAAAGAACACATTAAAAATAGTTCATTATGACTTCTTAAGCATGTGAAACTGAGTTGTAATTGTGTATCAAGATTTAATCTAACGTTTGAATGCAAATATAGGTCTGGAGGCAAGACTAGCTGCAAATGACTGTTCTATACTATTCCTAATTTATTCTAATACTGGTGCTTTGCATTGCTGTTTTTAGGAGGCTCAATAAAATGGTAGGAAACGGGAGCTGTAACAATATGTTTCAAAAAGTCCTTATTCTTGTGATATATAATAATATAAGACTAATCTACCGGTTTGGGACAAGTTACTATTACCACCCCAAAGTTGATTCATTTCATTTATTTTGAAATTAGTTTTGGGTTGTGACTTAAACAACACATATGGGTCTGGAGGCAAGACTAGCTGAAAATGACTGTCCTATACTATTCCTGATTTATTCTAATACAGATTGCTTTTTTAGGAGGCTTGGTAAAATGAAAGGAAACTGGAACTGGAGCTGTAACAGTACGTTTCAAAAAGAAGTGTTACCTCCCATCTATGGTGTGGAGATGTGTGTGGCGCTGGTGGGGAACATACTGGCGCTGTGGTTGCTTGTGACTAAGGAGAAGAAGAACTGGCACATGGGAGTGGTGTTCTCCTGCAACCTGGTCATCAGTGATATCTTTTACGCCCTCACTCTGCCCCTTCTTATCGACAACTATTCAAGAGATCGACAATGGCTATTTGGTGATGCTGTCTGCAAAATAGAGCGCTTTCTCTTCACCTGTAACCTTTACGTCAGCATTTACTTCATCATGTGCATCAGTGTTAATAGATCCCTGGCAATCGTTCATCTGTTTTTCACACGCAAACACATTCATCCAAAACACGCCAAGATCAGCAGTGTGTTCATCTGGATATTTGTGGCAAGCATTTCATCTCCACTTCTTTACTTTTCAGGTGTCAATAGGGACAGATGTTCCATATTTGCAAATCTACACTATACATCAAACCTAAAGTCTACCTACAGGGTGTTTATGGTTGTTATAGGCTGCTTGGTCCCATTTTTAGTTACTTTTGCATCATATTTTGGTGTTTTGTGGGTGGTTTTTAAAAATGCAAATATCACCTCATTGGAGAAGAAAAAAGTGGCTCTGATTGTTGGTTTAGTCTGTGTCCTGTACACTGTGTCTTTTGTCCCCTATCACATTCTACAGATAGTGAACTTTAAACTGAGAGAAGAAGGCAAGACTAATTGTTATGTACATAATGGATTCCAAGTGTCAAAGGCATTAGCTTGCCTGAACATGTGCCTCCATCCCATTTTGTATATGGCTGTGTTTGACAGTATCAGGGCAATGTGCTGTAGAAGGAGCTCAAATGTATCAAACGTACAGATCACAGTTGGAGAAAACTTTTCAAAGAACCTTGAATTGAAATCCAGAGACTGAGATTGCAAATTATTTTCCTGCAAACATTTGTGTTGATTTGGATGTATGTTTTGGGCCATTATCATGTAGAGTTTCAGAGGAAAAGGGATCTAAGTTTTGGGCTAAACGTTTCTGTATTTAGTAAAATTGATAATACACTCAGTATGCACGATCTGTTAAACAGCCCCAAAAGTCAATGTTGCAACTCCATATTTTATTTTACAGTGGGTTTGGGGGATTGTGCTTGTATGCATTTGCTATTGTCAACAAACCTTTATTTTGGTCTCATCTAAACTGATGCCAGTTGTGGATCCAGGAATGAGAAGCTCTCAGGAAAAGCTTTTTTGTGCAACTCATCCAAGCAGTTTCTTGTGTTTAATAGGTTTGTTTGAAACTCGACAACTCTCTTGTTTCAGAAATTAAAACTAAATCTAAGATAAAATAAAGGCAACCTGAATAAACGCAAAATATACTTTTTAAATGATAATGTTATTTATTGAAGCTAAAATTTTTTCCAATACCATCTGGGCCTGTGTGTAAATGTATTTGCCCTTGTAGTTACTAATTCCCCAACTCTTTGAAACTGCGTTCATAATGGGGTTCAGCTGGACTAGACACAACCAGACCTGATTACTGCAAATCCTCTTCAATCAAATCAAGACTTAAATAGAAGTTTTTCAACAGCATGTAGTTGGTTAAAAGGTCTTACCCAGTAACACACGATGTGAAAATTGAAAGAAATTCCAGAAGATCATTCAAATACATCAGTCTGGGAAGGGTCACAAAGCTATTTCAAAGGCTCTGGCACTCCAGAGACCCACAGTGAGACCCGTTAGCTACAATTAGGAAAAACTTGATGATCCTCAAAGCTTGAGGAGAATGTTCTGTGGATTGATGAGTCGAAAGTGGAAATGTTTGGAAGACAGTGGTCCCGTTACATCTGGCGTAATCCAAACACAGAATTCCACAAAAGAAATCATCATACCTACAGTCAAGCATGGTGGTGGCAGTGTGATGGTGTGGGGATGCTTTGCTACTTCAGGGCCTGGGCAACCTGCATTAATTTAGGGAAACATGAATTCTGCTCTCTACCAGAAAATCCTAAAGGAGAATGTCCAGTTTTCAGTCCGTAAATTGAAACTCAAGCGCAACTGGATTGTGCAGCAAGACAATGATCCAAAGCATAGGAGTAAGTCCTAGTCCTAGAAGTAAATGATTAACTGATCTCCTGTTATCGGAAGCCTTTGGTTGCAGTTATTGCTGCTAAAGGTGGCACGACCAGATTTTAAGTTTAAGGGGGCAATTAGTTTTTCACATTGGTGATAGGTATTTGTTTGTTTTTTGCTTCAATAATTTTTTTTTCAATAAAACCTGTACTGTGTGTTTACTCAGGTCTCAGGTTGACTTTGTTTTATGTTGTATTTCATTTGAAGATCTAAAACTATTTAATGTTTGATATATAATTAAACAGAAGAAATCATTTTTCGCAGCACTGTACAATATATATTTATATATATAAAATAGGCAGCAAGTGAACAGTCAGTTCTCGAAGTTGTGTTGGAAGCAGGAAAAATGGGCATGAGTAAGGATCTGAGTGACTTTGTACAGTAAACCAATTCATTACTTTGTCTCTCAATTCTCAGTAGATCTTCAGGTGTCTTTAATGTTATGGCTGATTGGTGTGTGTGTGTTTGTGAGAGAGAGAGAGAGAGAGTGTGTGTGTATAACTAGTAAATTATTTATTAATTTCTAATATAGAAATAGATAAATGGGGTGTCCAGCGTTAGTGTTAAACCTCAACTTCGAGAACCGGCTGCAAGCCAATACACCCTCTTGTGTCACGGAAGTAATTTACAGCATTTTAAATATCATGACAACACGATTTCTTTTTGAAGCAGTTAAAGAAAATCTGAATTTTTTGAGTGCTTTACGAAGCCGCAACTGGGTTACTGGGTCTTTTTAAAAACCTCAATGTCACTGCTTGGTTGAAAATATGTTAATTAATATGTTAATTACTCTGGGATTCAAAACAAAACATGTGATAGTTTTTACAAAAAGGTGCATCTCTAAATAAATATGAAGATTTTCGCTTATTTTTCCAAGCAGACAAAGATCACTTTGTAACTGGGGCAGCTTATGTGGTTTAACATGTTGGTTGCTCATCAATTATAATTAGCCTGCTTCATACCACAATATTCTTGTACAACAACTCATATCTAGACCATATGGCATGCAGTTAAACTTTATTACCAGGAAGGCTCAGTTATAATAGTACAAACGTGGTTATTTGTTCTTGACTACTCCTCTGTTGTCTTCTTTCACATTCATTCTTTGACACTAGGAGAACTATTACAGCAAAATTACATACATAACAGGCCAGATGGCATGTGCTATGAGTTCCAAAATACACACATAGCTCTGCATAAATAGATCAGGGCAAGACTATGCTTAAAGGAATATTTTAAAAATTGCCTCGAATGTTGTCTGTTGCTTCAGATGTTACTTTTTTCCGTAGAGAGGCTCATGACCACATTATATTTGGCCATTAAAATATTCCACAACATTATATTAGTGTAAAATTAATCAATTAAAAAAAAGTTACACACGGGTCCATAGAGGACAAAAATGTCCATGTCCAAAAACTGTCATAAAAATATTATATATTAATATTTTTTTTAATTTTCACTGATGTCAGGTTTTTGTTTTTTTTTTTGCCAGCATCAGTTCTGATCATAATTACCAAATCAGTTCTGATCACAATGACCATAATTCATTCATTTTCAGAACTGTAACCCTTTCTTTTATGAAAAAAAAGAAAAATAGCATTCAAAACAGTGTTACTATGAATGCAGATTTTAACACACTGAAAAAGACACACTATTAGCACTATTTATCATCACATAATAAAAATAAAATAAAATAAATAAATAAATAGATAGATAAAAATTACTCTGGCACTTACACCTCTACTCTGCACACTTTGCTTCTTCTAGAACTCAATTAATCAATCAATTCTCTGCTTGATATATCACTTTGCTTGTATTTTCTCATTTGTAAGTCGCGTTGGATAAAAGCCTCTGCTAAATGAATAAATCTAAATGTAAACATAAATATATATAAATTCCTACATTCTTTTGGATGTCGATGGAATAAAATAAAATATCAGATCCCAGGAATGTACCTTCTTATATCATTTCTAACATTTACACATTTGAATGACCATGTAATACGAAACAATGTGATAACAAAATTAAAAATGACCTAATGTAGCCATGGGCGTTGTTTCGACTCGGGACAGCTCTCATTTGCTGCTATTGTCAAGGAACTGTTTGATGCCGTACACAACAGCGCTTTGCTGTTCGCTGAGAGTAGGCTTACGGTTGAGAGGCAAGAATTTGGCCAACAGTTGCTGCAAGCCTTTTATAATTGTGTAATTGTTGTGTGAGAAGGCCGGAATTACAGAGAGTTGTTAAAGCAACGCAAATATGCACGCACATGATGCAGTATTAGACCATAAACACACCATAATGAAACTAAAGCAGAATCCCGGACATATTCTCAAGTTTAGAAATCCCGGCCGGACGCTTTAATATCAGTTATGAATATTGCCTATACATGCTGATGAAGAAAAATACTTCTTGTTGATAATGTAATTTAATAAATTCTGAATTGTACATATCCCCTGAGATATGTTGCCTGATTAGGAGAAGGAAAAAGTTTGGGGGTGAAGCTTGTCTAGGGCATCAACTGCAAAATACACATATTCTCAATATTGTGGGTTGCCTTTTTTATTAGATCTAGTAGAAATCAGAATTTAGGCTGCCAAAAAATACAACAAAAGGCATAAATAACTCTAGTAAATCCTTCCTGTCTTTTAGGATACACCTTTGTTGTTGTTTTTTTTTACTTAAAGTATGTACATGTCCATGGTTTTGGAATGGTATGTCCAACAAGCTCATATAGGTGTGGTGGTCAGGGCATACAGTGTATTTGCATAGGATTCACATCCATTAAATATTTCCATATTACACTAATATCTAATAACTAATAACATTTCTGAGACACCATTAAGTAAAGTATTAGTCTAAACGACCTGCTGCTGGAGTTTTCTCATTGTGTACATTGTGTACAGCATTGTGTCCCCTTTTTTGTGTTGTTTAGTAGGGTTGAGGTCAGGGGTCTGTGCAGGCCACTGGGGTACATCCACACCAAACTCACCAAAGCATATCTTTAAGGTCCTTGCTTTGTGCACAGGGGCATTGTCATGCTGGAACAGAAACGCACCATCCCCCAAATTGTTGCCACAAAGTTAGAAACATACAATTGTCTTAAATGTCTTTGTATGTTGTATCATTAACATTACTCTTCACTGGAACTAAGAGTCCTAGCCCAAGCCCTGGAAAAACAGCCTCAGGAACAGCATATACGCTTTGGAAACATATAGTAGTAACTCTGGATGGTGTGATCATTGATTCCAGTGTCCAGTCCATGATGTGTTCCCACACACAGTGTTCCCAGAGTAAGGGAATATCTTTTGGAAGAATGGTGTTTCATCCCTCCAGTACACTTCCAGAGACTTTTGGAAGCCATGTGAAGGCACATTGAACCTGTTCTGGAGGCTGTTGATGGCCCCATGTTTTCTTTATTAATTTTTAAGTAAACCTTAACCATACAGAGACATATAGTATAAGACAGTAGTGGCTGCAACAGTAAAAACAGGAAATGAAATACCACTATTGATCAGAGTAGATGTGCTTGAACACATACATATAGAGGACACGGGCTATCTGGGCAGAATCCGTGAACAGACTACAAACTCAGTACCAAGTACAAAACATCTTACCAGGGCAGATTCAAGGTATGTAAGGTATCACTTTATACTACAATATTATGGACTATGCGGTAGCTTTTTCCTCACTGTATGGTCTGCTATTAAGATTATAGGACGTATAGATTGTATTACTTAGTATTTGGTTTTGTTTCTGTTCACTTCCTTTGCACAAATTTCAACCGTCTTCTAGCTTCAATAACAGTACCACAATAAATAAATAACCGACCTGATTCTGATTTTGATTAATAGCACACAAACAACCAAAAGAAGAATATTGTTTTGCTTTAAATCTTCAGTGTTATTCGTTATCGTTAGTGATGATTGACTGTAAATTTAATTTATCTCATAATGTGGATCTTATTTGAAAGAAAGCAAATCAGAGGTTATTCCTGCTTTTGATGTTAAAGTGGATGTTGCGTATTGTTATATGTATTGTGATAGTATAGCGAGGCCAAAGACCAATTTTTCAGCCAAGGCTGAATATTAAAGTACAATTAACTAACTAACTAACTTCATGAGATACACACACATATGTATATATATATATATATATATATATATATATATATATATATATATATATATATATATATATATGTTGTTTCATCAACATTCAGACCACTGAAGCGTATCGCGAGACTCGAGACCTCATTATGCATGATATAAACAAATTATTGAAACTACATATACTCATTAACATTTAACAGTAACGGAGGAACTCTGCCAAATGTCGCGAAGTAAAAGAACATTTCTGTAATTAAAAATGAACTTGACTAAGAGTATAAGCATGGCCAGTTGAACCTACTCTTAAAAGTACATTTTTTTTCAAAAGGTTACTCAAGTAAACATAATGAAGTAAATGTAACACGTTACTGCCCATGCCTGGGAACTAAGTAACTCTTGGACGTTCCACAATTTAAAATCTAACACATATGTGCCACAAGCTAGACTGTGGTTAAACTGAATATCGACATCAGCTATTTCAGCTGCAGGCACAAAGCCACAGGCTGAGAACTGTAGCTGATTACAAATTGCAAGTGAAATACTGCTTTTTTAGACACAATATGACCAAATGTTTCGTACATTTTTGCTCTGCGAGTGGAAATAGGTCCCGAAGAAGCTACGCTCACTTTATAGCACTTCAGTTATAACTGGCTACCTCACATTGATTTGTACATTCCTGTTAAAAATGTATCTGGTAAAACTGGCTTCTCTTCTTCTTTTTCATCTTCATCAGATGACCTTTCATATTTTAAATAAAAAGTTATATCCATGATAAATGTATGGTTTGCCATGTCCGCTGATGATATCGCTAACTCTACAGTAGTAACTGTTTCAAAATAGGAAGTGGAATTTTCTGTGGTTGTTAGGATTTGAAACTAGAGAAACTCCGGGTTACAATTCTTAAGAAGAGAGAAAACGAAGGCCTTGGAAGAGTTTGCCAAATGACACACAGACACACACAATTCAAATGGCAAGATCTCTCATTTATTCCAAGAAAAGCAAAGTATATATCATGCTTGATACACAACAGAGACAGTGGGTTAACTATTGATTGGCTAGGTGGAAGGTATGTAAATGCGCAAATGGTGAGGAGACAAAGGACTGCACAAATGGTGAGGGGCTTCATCCATCCGCACCCGAGTCAACAGAGAAACAAAGAAAAAAGATGTTAACACAGGAGCCAGGAAAAAGAGAGGGGAGCGTGCTCACGGTAAACTTATAAGTGGTGAACACAGACGAGTGGCGTGATACACATAGTGAAGTGTCCCAGTGCGGTTCTATTAGTGGACTGGAACTAACTGTTGTATAATAATAAATTAAAATGTGCATGTCTGTGAAAGTCTGTATGTGTATGTGCCCTGAACCTTTGCAATTGGGCCTGCTTATGAGGTTTAGCATGGTGACTGCTCATCAGCTGTACGGTGTACGTATTAGGACATCCTCAGACCTCAACATCAGTTCTCAGCCATATGACAAAACGGCATCGTGCCTAAAGCCATGTTCACACCGGGACGATTTTGCAGTGCGATAAACGGTCCATTTAATGCCCCAATGGCTGTCGATGAGAGTGTTCACACCCAGGTGTAAAACGTGTGGCGTCAAAGCGTAATTTTTTTTTAACGTCGAGGGGTTTGTTCTTTTTTGGGGATTTTTTTACACACCGCATCAAAACTTGCGCGACCAATGAGATTCGCGCTTTTGTTCAGGTGCCTGTAGCCGCTGAAGTTACATAAAAGTATGACTTGATGGCGCTCAAGTACAAAACTGTCTTACAGACGAAGAAGACGAAAAAGAAGAGAAAGATTTTAGTGAGTGTGCATAAGTGACATACCCGAAATAAAATGCTAACTGCTAATAAATCCTTCTGCCTACAGCACAAGATTCAAAATTACACACTAAATACTATATATATATATATATATATATATATATATATATATATATATATATATATATATTTATATATATATATAATAGAGTGTATTTATGTTGTGGCTATTTTTTGATGACACTGAAATGCAAGCATATATTCTAAGTGATCTTTTTAATACTTTCAGTGTTGTTTTCTACACTAAATAGCATTGTTTTTTCTTTGTCTCTTCCCTGCAAATATGCAAATGATAATCCGCTGATTGATAGTCCATTATATTTATTTTGCACTTGGGATACATATAAGTATTTTTCATCTCTTATTTTAAATCTCTTATTCAAAATAGCTAAGTGACCCAATATTGTATTATCATATTGACCACAAAAAAGACTATTCATAGTCAACACTTCACCAATATGCAGGAACATTAACATTTTTGGGCACAACAATAGTTGTCTTATACCCACCCACCCGCTCCCAAAAAAAAATTTTTGACAAAAAATAAATCAATAAATAAACAAATACTAATACTACTACTTCTACTACTACTACTACTACTACTACTACTACTACTAATAATAATAATAATAATAATGGGTCTTCCCATAAGTATGTGAATGCTATTGCTGGGACTTTGATATAATTAAAATCAGTACTTATTTACAAAGAGAATACTGTTTAAAAGTAGAACTTTAAGGATTTAAATTTAAAGAAGGGGGCTATTTGCTGCAGTGGCCAAATCACCAAATTAATCACATTTCAGAAAAGTGCGTATGTTCTTCAACCAGTTTGCAAAAAGTGTATGAACGGCTTAAATACTGTCTCTCTTCTTCTTCTCAGTGATAAGTGGGTGTCAGAAAGTTGTGCAGCGCCACATTGTGTACCGGAGTATTTCTGCTTTTCAAAAAGCGCCATCTACTGTCAGGGAGTGAATTTGCACTTTCATTCTGCGCATCGCCCGCATTTAATGTCTGGATGTGAACACAAAAAAAAAAAAAAAACCTCCCAGTGTGAAAGCGCCCTAATGCGTCAGGACTCAGGTAAAACTATCGAGTGTCAGGTCTCGTTAGTGTAGGTATAGTTGGGCATCGAGCAAAACGGACTCAACCGGAAGCCCTCACGTGATGTCAACTCTGCATGCGATACAGAACGGTGGATGCAGTGGTTTTATTTTATAAGCGCGCGCGCGCGCGCACACACACACACACACACACACGCAGGTGAGAATCATTTACTTGCAAGTGTTTTGTGTCTGATTCAGTTTCCCCATCGCGCGTCCCCCAACGCGCGCGTGCACCAAAAACTCTCCCCCGAGATGTGCTCGTGCCACTGAGGTACTATGGAAAGCCCTAAGGCTCAAAACTAACGTTTTTAACGACTTTTATCTGTAGAATGTTGTATTCCAGAAGTGAAAGGCATATTCGATGACTGTCTAATGTAACAGAACTTATGTTTGTTGCATGTTTTATGTCTTTATTAACACAAACACCTACTGTTATTTCTTTCAATAAATAAAGTTATATTTGTGAGAGAGTTTTCATTTTGAATGTTGTAGACTTCTGGAAGAAATGTGTGCTCACTCACATAACTGTGATTTTCCAGGCTAAATATTTGACTGTTCTCAAAAGGCACAATACCTGGACATATTGATCATATTTCTCTTTTTTTCCCCCTTAGTACAGTTTTTTTTTTTTTTTAAGAAATGCAATTGTGTGATTTGACCACAAGAGAGCGCTATTGTCCACTTTAGTTCAGCTGTTTAGAGTGAACTAAATACGATGGTTTTCTGTCCTAACAAGTACACTTTCACTACATTTACTGAGAAAAGGTCAAAAGAAATTCAAGATCTTACGAAAAAAGATCTTCCCCTACAAGTTTTAGCTTTTATCTTTTTGTCTTAACACCACCTCCATCCTAGCAAATTATATTTCTATTGTCAGATACTGTTCAATAAGAAAGAAAGCTAATACATGTGCCAAATTCATACTGCTGACCTGTTTGCCCACAACAGGTAAGTCTTGTGATTTTCAGCCTGCTAGTCCTATATTTGTCCATCATAGCAGGGGGAACACATCCCGACAGGTGGGAACGTTACTGTTAGATACTGTCCCCCCTTGTTCAATAAGAAACAAAGCAAAAGTACAACAAAATTATTCCATGGAAGACTTTAATAACATAATAATAATAATAAAATTATTAATAATAATAAATAATAAATCATGTATACTCACCTTTTAGAATATACAATACAGTTCTCTTTAGTTGAAACCAGCATGGTAGCAACTTGCCTTGCTGTCTACATGTTTTTCACACAATTTCTAGATGGTCAAGGTGAGAATCACAGGGGAGCGAGGGGGAGCTTGGCTCTTCTTAATAAGCTATGAGCTCCTCTTAAAACACGATTTGTGAAATTCTGGGTGCTTTCTAAAATATTGACAATATGCTATTTCATCCTGTGATGTCTGGTTTTGATATCCGTTTGGACTTCTGATGTGACATAAGCCTACATGCTTGCAGCTATATGTTTCTTTGCACCAAGCATCACATTCAGTCAGGCAGGCGTAAGCAACTTGGTTTTCCTTCTCGGCATTGTAAAACAGAAAATAAAAGTTAACTAATGTATGAACCAAAGCACTCAGGAAGCAATGTGGGAACCCATCAGCTATCGTCTGATGACTTAGCATATTCATACAGATTACTCAGGAAGGTGTAGGCTTATGGATTCCACACAGGAGGATCCATTTGCCTTGCACGACAAGAGGAGGGTAGATTAGTAAAATGTTCTCTCCCTTTCTCTCTCAGCAATAAAGTAAAAAATAAACTACTACTGATACTACTCTCTCCACGCCACTCTCCACGCCTCCACGGTGCTGAAAGATGGACAGCAGGCAGCAGCAACTTCTTTTGAACTGTTTTCTTATTCCTATTATTCATATTCATATTGATAGGAATAATGATAGGCCAAATAAAAGCTAAGTCAAGTGCTTTATAATTGATGTGTGTCATTTTTGAGCACAGACAATGAAGAAAGTGAGCTCCACCGAAAGCTATGGTAGCCTATAGTTCACACACTGTCCTGTATCTTTGGCCTTCCAACACACATATGACCACCTTCCGCAGTCAACGCAGAATATCTGTAATGTGAAAACATTTTTAAAAACTGTGTTATAATGTAACCATTAAAATGTTAATTCCTTCACCAATATTAGCTTGGGGGTATGTTTTTGTTTTTAAATCTAAACTTCAGCACTTGCCACTTAGGGGGACTATTTACTTTCAGCCAATAAAGAAAATATGGAAAAAAAGAAAAAAAAGAGGACCGAAGCCTAATTTATTATGTCTAAGAAAATGTAAACTAGCACACCACAATCATGCGCTGCAAAAGATTGACATGTAAATTAACAGCAAAACACTAGTGTCACGATTCGTGATGTAACGGAGATAAGGTAGGATGCAATCGCAGTATGAACAGGTTTATTTAAGAGAGAGACAGGCTGACAAATACAAAACGTGATCCACAAACGTAATCCAGTAACATGCAAAGTTCAGGCGATCGGCAAACAGGCATAAAGGGGCGAGGCAGGAATCAAGGTCACGGTCACGGAAATACAGGGTCGAGAAACAAAACAAGAAACATGAACTATAGCGTGGGACTGGTAGCGGAGAAACCAGCGTGAATAAAACTAACAAACCTAAACATGAACCTAAACATGAACCTAAACATGAACCTAAACATGAACCATGAAACATGACATGAACTATGACTATAGTTATCTATCGTAAGGACTCTAAACTAAGTGACTATAACTCATTCAATATTCCGCGCTGTGTGCTGGGAGGCGCGCGGTATTTATACAAACATACTCAACGTTGTAATAGCTGACGGCTGAGGGCAATTCAGACACACGTGAAACAATAGCCAATGACAGAACGGGGAGGAGACATAACAGAAACATAAACAAATGCACGTGTCGAAATGTCACGATTGTCCACAAGGGAAAAGCAGGTGCTCGCGCACCTGCTCGTGCACACGCGCTCACATGCTCCACAGCGCGCTGCTTAAAAGCGAACTCGTGACAGAACCCCCCCAAGGGCACTCCTCCCGGAGTGCCATGAAACATCCGTCTCCATTGGCGGCCCCGGCCCCCTGGGCAGAATGTCCCAAGCAGAGCCTGGAGACCGCACGGCGTTCTTGGCGAAACAAAAAAGCGGAGCGACGTCCTCGGCGGAGCATGAAGGCAGAGTGATGACCACAGCCGGGCAGACAGGCTGAGCGAAGTCCTCGACGGAACATGAAGGCAGAGCGATGACCACAGCTGGGCAGGCAGGCTGAGCGACATCCTCAGTGGAGCAGGAGAGCGGAGCGACGTCCTCGGCCGAGCAGAAAAGCGGAGCGACGTCCTCGGCTGAATAGGGAAACAGAGCGCTGTACTCACGAGTGCAGGAAAGCGAAGCGAAGTCCCCTGTAAGGCCAGGGAGAGGAGCGTGGGTCTCCGTGAGGCCAGGGAGAGGAGCGTGGGTCTCCGTGAGGCCAAGGAGAGGAGCGTGGCCCTCCTTGAAGCAGGAGGGGGGAACGATGTTCGCCATGGAGCAGGAAGACTGAGTGATGACCTCAGCCAAGCAGGGAGACTGAGCGACGTCCACAGCTGAACAGGGAGGCTGAGCGACGTTCACAGCTGAGCAGGGAGGCTGAGCGACGTCCACCGCTGAGCAGGGAGGCTGAGCGACGTCCAACGCTGAGCAGGGAGGCTGCAGCTCTGGAGTTGAGATCTCCTCTTAGATCTCAGGCTGGGGCTCTGAGGTCACCAGGTGAACCCTGGGCATGGGCAGAACTTGGGCGGCTGTGTCGGTAGACTCGGGCGTGAGCAGAACTTGGCTGTGCGTGTCAGCAGACTCGGGCGTGAGCAGAACTTGGGCGACCGGGTCGGTAGACTCAGGCGTGGGCTGAACTTGGGCGACCGGGTCGGTAGACTTGGGCGTGGGCTGAACCCGGGCGACCGGGTCGGTAGACTTGGGCGTGGGCTGTACTGGGGCGACCGGGTCAGTAGGCTTGGACGTGTTTTGAGAACAGTCAAATATTTAGCCTGGAAAATCACAGTTATGTGAGTGAGCACACATTTCTTCCAGAAGTCTACAGCATTCAAAATGAAAACTCTCTCACAAATATAACTTTATTTATTGAAAGAAATAACAGTAGGTTTATGTTTATAAAGACATAAAAAACGCAACTAACATAAGTTCTGTTACACCATATAGCTAGCTATAATTTGTTTAGCTAATCTTTTGAACATGCAAATAAAATTCGCAAATAATACTAAATACTTGCAGAATAAAGTATCTAATGTACGGCTTCCGTCTCTACCTGTCTGTCTGCATGTACTGTTCTGTACTGCGTCCGAAACGCGTGCAGACATGAAGTCACGTGGGGGCGGTGCAATGTGAACCTCAGTCTGAGGCCGTTTTGCTGACAACATGTTAGCATCATGGAACTGGATGCACAAAACATAAATTTTCTTAACTCACATAGCATTTCTGTTTGTCCATCATAATATTACAAATTACCCTAACATATCTGAATAAAGAATGTAAACTTATTTTAAAAACTTATTTTAAAAATATGAAACTGACTACATTGATGACAGGGCAGGACTGGATATTACAATGTCATTTAGCAATTAATGTGTAAAGAACACATTAAAATAGTTCATTATGACTTCGTAAGCATGTGAAACTGAGATTTAATTGTGTATCAAGATTTAATCTAATGTTTGAATGCAAATATAGGTCTGGGGGCAAGACTAGCTGCAAATGACTGTTCTATGCTATTCCTAATTTATTCTAATTCTGGTGCTTTGCATTGCTGTTTTTAGGAGGCTCAATAAAATGGTAGGAAACGGGAGCTGTAACAATATGTTTCAAAAAGTCCTTATTCTTGTGATATATAATAATATAAGACTAATCTACCGGTTTGGGACAAGTTACTATTACCACCCCAAAGTTGATTCATTTCATTTATTTTGAAATTGGTTTTGGGTTGTGACTTGATAAACAACACATATGGGTCTGGAGGCAAGACTAGCTGAAAATGACTGTCCTATACTATTCCTGATTTATTCTAATACAGATGCTTTGTATTGCTTTTTTAGGAGGCTCGGTAAAATGAAAGGAAACTGGAACTGGAGCTGTAACAGTACGTTTCAAAAAGAAGTGTTACCTCCCATCTACGGTGTGGAGATGTGTGTGGCGCTGGTGGGGAACATACTGGCGCTGTGGCTGCTTGTGACTAAGGAGAAGAAGAACTGGCACACAGGAGTGGTGTTCTCCTGCAACCTGGTCATCAGTGATATCTTTTACGCCCTCACTCTGCCCCTTCTTATCGACAACTATTCAAGAGGTCGACAGTGGATATTTGGTGATGCTGTCTGCAAAATAGAGCGCTTTCTCTTCACCTGTAACCTTTACGTCAGCATTTACTTCATCATGTGCATCAGTGTTAATAGATACCTGGCCATCGTTCAACCAATCTTCATGCGCAAACACATTCGCCCAAAACACGCCAAGATCATCAGTGTGTTCGTCTGGATCTTTGTGGCAAGCATTTCATCTCCAATTCTCTACTTTTCAGGTGTCAACAGGGACAGATGTTTCATATTTGCAAATCTAGATAAAAAATCAAACCTAAAGTCTACCTACAGGGTGTTTATGGTTGTTATAGGCTGCTTGGTCCCATTTGTAGTTACTTTTGCATCATATTTTGGTGTAATAATGGCTGTTTTAAAAAATGCAAATATCACTTCACTCCAGAAGAAAAAAGTGGCTCTGATTATTGGATTAGTCTGTGTCTTGTACACTGTGTCTTTTGTCCCCTATCACATTCTACAGATAGTGAACTTTAAACTGAGAGAAGAAGGCAAGACTAATTGTTATGTGCGTAATGGATACCAAGTGTCAAAGGCATTAGCTTGTCTGAACATGTGCCTCAATCCCATCCTGTATATGGCTGTGTCTGACAGTATCAGGGCAGTGTGCTGTACAAGGACCTCAAATGTATCAAACTTACAAATCACAGTTGGAGAACACTCGTCAAAAAACCTTGAATTGAAATCCAGAAACTGAGATTGCAAACTATTTTCTTTTCCTTCAAACATTTGTGTTGATTTGGATGTATGTTTGGGGTCATTATCATATTGAAAAATTCATCTATTGGCAAATTTTACCCTTCTGGAAGAGGCAACCATGTTTTGGGCTAATAATGTTACTGTAGTTAATAAAACTGATAATACACTCAACACTCACAAGTTGTTAAACAGCCCTAAAAGATTAATGTTGTGACTCCATATTTTATTTTACAGTGGGTTTGGGGGATTGTGCTTGTATGCATTTGCTATTGTCACCAAACCTTTATTTTGGTCTAATCTAAACTGATTCCAGTCCTATATATTTTTTTTACTTAGAAATAGAATAAAATAATTCAATAAGTTTATTAGTGCATGCTGAGGGATTTATTTTATGTTCTGAATACAACAGTCTAATTGTATTTCTCAACATCTAGTTTAAGGGAGCAGCAAGAGAAAAAGTTCCTTCTAACTTATTTATTATTTATTATTATTTCAATTATTAATTCAATAATCAGTGGTAAAAAATAAGTGGCACGGTATACCCAAGACTTGAAGCACAAATTTAAGGACTTATATAGAGATGAACATGACTGTCATGTTAAATTGATAAGCAGCCTAATGTGCACATTATATATTCATAATTGTTCTGAATTATTTTTAAGTTGTGTTTAATTTCTTTATGCAAAATGATACACAGTTATTCCTAAACTGATTCACAATCATGACATACTAACAATGATGCCCATTTAAGTAGCTTCACTATAGTTAGCTACTTTTTGTTAGTAACTTGTAGTGTCGCTAACTACTTTTATAAAAGGGTAGCTTGACTGTTGCTTAACTACTTCAAGCTATGAGTATCTTATAGCTTGAAAAGCTACAGTATCAGTAGCTTGGTACAGTACAGTATCAGTAGTTGTTGTAGCCATCCACGGGTTCAAGTTTGCAGCAAACACTGCAGCTTACAAATATGGCCACCGTCGACTTCACTACCCAGAACACACACACACAGACACACACTTCCCTGCTCGCAATCACCCAGATTCCAACACATCACACCTAGGTTCAATCCGTCTCACACTTCACAAGCACACTGGATTAAGGCTTTCCCTCATTGTACTCTTTGGATGTATACACTCAGTTACCTTGTGTTCTGTCATTACCAATCCTTTAAAATATCATGTTTGCTTTTTCTGTTTTGACCTCATTTCTGCCCAGTTTCTTGTGTTGCCTAGTTAAGTCTGTTTGTTCAACGCCTGACCATTTTCTTGTTTACTGTTGTTGATTTTTAACTGCCCTTTGGATTGTCTGCCTGGTTATACTATACTATATAACTATACACAATAGTTTTACGATTTAGGTCAGGCCAAGACTATGCCTAGGCCTGACCTATTTATGGAATATATTTTTTTAAATGTCTTTTTGTCTCTTTGCCTCAAATGTTAGAGACGCTCATGACCATATATTATATTTGGGCATCAAAACATTCCAACGTACCAGAATGTCTGAATATAGAATGTAAAATTATTCTAAACACTTAAACCTTTAGTGTAAGCCTTGAAATGGTAATATGACACTGAATACATTAATGACAGGGATCCATAGGAACATAATGAAAACCTGTGGGGTGAATTGAAGAGAGTCCACCAGCGTGGACCTCGAAATGTGATGGATCTTTAAAGATTCTGTATAGACGAATGGTCTCTGATCCCTTGCCATGTGTTCTCCAACCTCATCAGGCATTATAGGAGAAGACTCGAAGCTGTTATCTTAGCAAAGGGTGGTATAGCACAAAGTATTGACTAAAAGTTTGCCAATAATTGTTGCAATTATTGTTTAGATAGACCTGTGTTTTGTTTGCAATAGATTGATGTCCATGAGAGCAGAGTATTTTTGTGAATTTTTTTTAACAAAAGATCAAACGGATAAACAATAAAGACAAATCTTCACAGCCTTCTTTGCTCATATTTACCAAGGGTGCCAATATTAGTAGAGGGCACTGTAAATAAAATCCATAAAAGTGTTGCAGCTATGGAATACAGTATGTATCTGCTGAGATCTATTGGATGTAAGAACATAATAGAATAAAATGCATTGACTATAACATGCATGCTTTTTTCTTTCTATTTTTCTTTCTTTCTTTTTTTTAGAAATTCACATCATTCATTTATTATGTTTGCCTGCATTATGTTGCATTAATAGAATTTTCACTGACTTAACCTAATTACAACATAAAGAAGAGAAGCTGTAGGTGCAATCACTGTTGAGATAAAATAGGAACCAGCACTAACTAAACACACACACATGTGGTGCCAATGTTACCAAACAGTGTAATTTGATGAATAAGTGAAATATTCTTCCATTACTGACTGCATTCTGCCTAAAGATATACTTGTGCCATGTAATCATGTTCATTTAAATATTTCTTGGATATTCTGCTGTATTTTAGTCCTTACATACATACATACATACAGTCATGTGAAAACAAGCAAACATTTGGTCATCTTTGAAACAGTGCCTATTAATGAAGCTGTTTTGCACAATTGTCCACCAGGCTTACTGGAATTTCTGACCACTCTTCCATGCAATATTCTTTCAGCTACAAGATGTTTGAGGGATTTCTTGCATGTACTGTCTGTTTCAAATCACTCCACAACATTTCAATGGGATTCAAATCTGGGCTTTGACTAGGCCATATCATAACCCTCCATTTCTTCTTCTTGAGCCATTCCTTGGTGGATTTGCTAGGGTGTTTAGGATCATTATCCCGTTGAAAGGTCAACTTTCGGTTCAACTACAACTTTTGGACAGATGGTCTCACATTATCTTCAAACACTCTTTGGTATGATGCAGAATTCATAGTTGAATCAATGAATGCAAGCTGTCCAGTCCCTGAGGCAGTGAAGCAACCCCAGACCATAACATTTCCACCACCGGGCTTCATAGTTGGTATGAGGTGCTTCTCCTGAAAGCTGTCTTTACTCTGCACCAAACATTTCTGCTTTTACTGTGGCCAAACAACTCTATATTTGATTCGACTGTCCGAAGCACATTGTTCCAAAAGGCCTGGTCTTTGCTTATATGCTCACTGGCAAACTATACTCTTGCTATAATGTTCTTTTTAGACAGAAAAGGCTTCTTCCTGGCACATCTCCCATGTAAGTCAAATTTGTGTAATCTCTTTCTGATTGTAGAAGCATGCATTTTGACTCCCACAGGTGCAAGGCTTACTAGCACATCCTGTGATGAAATTTTGGGGATCTTGGAGACTTCTTTTTGCATCAGATGGACTGCTCTTGGGCTGAATTAGTTGGGATGGCCAGTTCTGGACAAATTGGCAGTCATTTCAAATCTGCGTCACTTGTAGATTATTGTATGATGTATTTCAAATAATAAGGAAATCTTTTTAAATCCCTTGCCAGAATTATAGGCATCCACAACCTTTTTTCCTGAAGGCCTTACTGGACTCTTTAGCTCTTGGCATAATGACACCACAGACCTCAATAGCAAAGGGAGGCTGTGGATTAGGTGGTAGAGCGGGTTGTCCAATAATCGTAGGGTTGGCAGTTGGCGGTTGGCGGTCCCGGCCCACATGACTCCACAAGTCTAAGTGTCCTTGGGCAAGATACTGAACCCAAGTTGCTCCCGATGGTAAGTTAGCACCTTGCATGGCAGCTCTGCTACCATTGGTGTGTGAGTGTGTGTGTGTGTGTGTGTGTGTGTGTGTGTGTGTGTGTGTGTGAATGGGTGAATGAGACACAGTGTAAAGTGCTTTGGATAAAAGCGTTATATAAGTGCAGACTATTTACCATTTACCATAACACCAGACACTAGATATGAGAGGGGTATAAATAAGACAGATTCCACCTGCACTCCCTAAGCAAGTTCTAATCACTGGCACCCAATCCTTGTCATTGTCATCCTGGAACAGGAACGCACCATCCCCCAAATTGTTGCGACAAAGTTAGAAACATTCAATTGTCTTAAATGTCTTTGTATGTTGTATCATTAACATTACTCTTCACTGGAACTAAGAGTCCTAGCCCAAGCCCTGGAAAAACATCCTCAGGAACAGCATATATGCTTTGTAAATATATAGTAGTAACTCTGGATGGTGTGATCATTGATTCCAGTGTCCAGTCCATGATGTGTTCCCACACACAGTGTTCCCAGAGTAAGGGAATATCTTTTGGAAAAATGGTGTTTCATCCCTCCAGGACACTTCCAGAGACTTTTGGAAGCCATGTGAAGGCACATTGAACCTGTTCTGGAGGCTGTTGATGGCCCCATGTTTTCTTTATTAATTTTTAAGTAAACCTTAACCATACAGAGACATACAGTATAAGACAGTAGTGGCTGCAACAGTAAAAACAGGAAATGAAATGCCACTATTGATCAGAGTAGATGTGGTGACTTGAACACATACATATAGATGTCACGGGCTATCTGGGCAGAATCCGTGAACAGACTACAAACTCAGTACCAAGTACAAAACATCTTACCAGGGCAGATTCAAGGTATGTAAGGTATCACTTTATACTACAATATTATGGACTATGCGGTAGCTTTTTCCTCACTGTATGGTCTGCTATTAAGATTATAGGATGTATAGATTGTATTACTTAGTATTTGGTTTTGTTTCCGTTCACTTCCTTTGCACAAATTTCAACCTTCTTCTAGCTTCAATATCAGTACCTCAGTAAATAAATAACAGACCTGATTCTGATATTGATTAATAGCACACAAACTACCAAAAGAAGAATATTGTTTCGCTTTAAATCTTCAGTGTTATTCGTTATCGTTAGTGACGATTGACTGTAAATTTAATTTCTCTCATAATGTGGATCATATTTGTAAGAAAGCAAATCAGATTTCGGTTATTCCTGCTTTTGATGTTAAAGTGGATGTTGTGTATTGTTAATTGTATTGTGATAGTATGGCGAGGCCAAAGACCTATTTTTCAGCCAATTTTTTAATTTTTGAATATTAAAGTACAATTAACTAACTAACTAACTTCATGAGATACACACATTATATATATATATATATATATATATATATATATATATATATATATATATGTGTGTGTGTGTGTGTGTGTGTGTGTGTGTGTGTGTTGTTTCATCAACAATCAGACCACTGAAGCGTATCGCGAGACTTGAGACCTCATTATGCATGATATAAATAAATTATTAAAACTACACATACTCATTAACATTTAACAGTAATGGAGGAACTCATCCGAATGTCGCGAAGTAAAAGAACATTTCTGTAATTAAAAATGAACTTTACTAAGAGTATAAGCATGGCCAGTTAAACCTACCCTTAAAAGTAAAAATTTTTTTCAAAAGGTTACTCAAGTAAACATAACGAAGTAAATGTAACACGTTACTGCCCATGCCTGGGAACTAAGTAACTCTTGGACGTTCCACAATTTAAAATCTAACACATATGTGCCACAAGCTAGACTGTGGTTAAACTGAATATTGACATCAGCTATTTCGGCCGCAGGCACAAAGCCACAGGCTGAGAACTGTAGCTGATTACAAATTGCAAGTGAAATACTGCTTTTTCAGACACAATATGACCAAATGTTTCGTACATTTTTGCTCTGCAAGTGGAAATAGGTCCCAAAGAAGCTACGCTCACTTTATAGCACTTCAGTTATAACTGGCTAGCTCACATTGATTTGTACACTCCTGTTAAAGAGGTTTCTGGTAAAACAGACTTCTCTTCTTCTTTTTCTTGTGCCCCATGCGCCCTGGGATAGGCTCCAGGTTCTCTGCAACCCTGTAGGATAAGTGGTATAGAAAATGGATGGATGGAACTAAGAGGCCTAGCCCAAACCCTGAAAAACAGCCTTAGAAACAGCATATACACTTTGTAAATATATAGTAGTAACTCTGGTTGGTGTGTTCATTGATTCCAGTCTGCAATCCAGGATGTACTCCCACACACAGTGTTCCCAGGATAGACTCGGGGTCCACTGCAACCTCACCAGCATAAAGCAATTACTGAAGATGAATGAATGAATAAATCAATCGACTTAGGGAATATCTTTTGGAAGAATGGTGTTTCATCCCTCCAGTACACTTCCAGAGACTTTTGGAAGCCATGCGAAGGCACATTGAACCTGTTCTGGAGGCTGTTGATGGCCCCATGTTTTCTTTATTAATATTTACATAAATCTTAACCATACTGAGACATATAGTATAAGATAGTAGTGGCTGCAACAGTATAAACAGGAAACGAAATGACAAGAGTAGACACGATTGACAAGAGTAGATGTGCTGACTTGATGAACACCTACACATAGATGACACCGTGACAGACGGTTCTCAGCAGAATCTGTGAACAGACTACAAACTCAGTACCAAGTACAAAACATTTTACCAAGACAGAATCAAGGTATGTAAGGTATTACTTTATACTACGATATTATAGCTTTTTCCTCACAGTATGGTCAGCTATTAAGCCTATAGGACGTCTAGGTGGGATTACTGAGTATTTGTTTTTTTTTTCCAGTTCATTTCCTTTGCACAAATTCAGCTTTCTTCTACATTCAATAACAGTACCTCAATAAATAAATAGAAATTATTCTGATTTTGATTAATAGGATACAAATTTAAAAAAAAAAAAAAAAAAAAGAATACTGTTTTGCTTTAAATCTTTAGTGTAATCCATGTGAGATATATATATATTATAATACTGCAGCATAGTTGAATGCTCGAATCTGATTGGTCAGAAGGTGTGCATTATTTTCTTATAACAGCACAGGTAGTTCCGGCTGTAGCATAAAAGTTAATATTAAAAAACCCGTTCGAATATGTTATTGCATCTATAGTAACAGCTGATACTCAGGGATTTTTGTGGGACACTCCATATAATCTAAGACTAATAATAAATGGATTCTAAAATGTTCAAAAACGGGTTGTTGTTCAACAAAGTCATTCTTATAATTGTTGGTGTGGTGAAGTTTTGATCTAAGATTTATTAAATGTTTATTAAACATTTATGGAAGAAGTCTCTGTTGTAAGCACTGGAATGTAAATGACAGGATGCGCGCTGTGTGTGTGTGTGTGTGTGTGTGTGTGTGTGTGTGTGTGTGTGTGTGTGTGTGTGTGTGTGTGTGTGTGTGTGTGTGTGTGTGTGTGTGTGTTGGTTGGGGTGGCAGAGTGGATGAGTGACAGCTAACAACTCTGAATGTTATTAGATTAGGCTTCTTATAGCCTATAACATGTTCGTTCAAAACAAATGTTTTTTGACATGCAAAAAGGTACAATATGAAAATGACCTTTCTCTCAATTCTCTTCATCCAAGCAGACAAGGATCAGCCCTGAACCTTTGCAGTTGGGCCTCCTTATGTGGTTTAGTATGTTGAATGCTCATCAGCTGAAATTAGCCTACTTCCTACTCAATATGCTTGTAAAACAGCGATTTCTACCTTATATGGGATGCAGTTAAACTTTATTTCCAAGACATTTATTTCTAGGTTCAAATAATCTAACCATGTGGTTATTTGTTTTTTGCCAGTTCCTTTGCAATGTTCAAAGCCTCTTTCTGCATTCATTCTTTGACAGTAGAAGCACTATTACAGCAAAATGACTGTACATACATAACAGACCAGATGGCAAATGCAGGTAGTTAAACAACACACAAGTAGTTTTGTATAAATAGCTTAGGTCAAGACTATGCTTAAAACAATAGTTTCGTATAAAAAAATATATATATATATTTTTTAAAAAAGCATCCGTGCCTCACATTTTAGTTTTTACGGTAGAGAGGCTCAAGACCACCCGTTAGTATAATGGAGCTGGATTCTCAAAACATCATTTTCCTTAACCGACATAGCAATTAAATTTGTCATCAAAATATTACAAATTACCCTAACATATCTGAATAAAGAATGTAAAGTTATTTTAAAAAATTAAGTGTTTAGAGTAAACCTTGAAATGAAAATATGAAACTGACTACATTGATGACAGGCCAGGACTGGATATTACAATGTCTTTTAGCCATTAAAAACAGTATATGAAGCTTCTTAAAGTTAAATGTAAAGAACACATTAAAATAGTTCATTGTGACTTCTTAAGCATGTAAAACTGAGTTTAATTGTGTACCAAGATTTAATCTAATGTTTGAATGCAAATATGGGTTTGTAGGCAAGACTAGCTGCAAATGATTGTCCTATACTATTCCTGATTTATTCTAATACAGATGCTTTGTATTGCTTTTTTAGGAGGCTCGGTAAAATGAAAGGAAACTGGAACTGGAGCTGTAACAGTACGTTTCAAAAAGGCCTGTTACCTCCCATCTACAGTGTGGAGATGTGTGTGGCGCTGGTGGGGAACATACTGGCGCTGTGGCTGCTTGTGACTAAGGAGAAGAAGAACTGGCACATGGGAGTGGTGTTCTCCTGCAACCTGGTCATCAGTGACATCTTTTACGCCCTCACGCTGCCCATTCTTATCGACTATTATTCAAGAGATCGACAGTGGATATTTGGTGATGCTGTCTGCAAAATAGAGTGCTTTCTCTTCACCTGTAACCTCTACGTCAGCATTTACTTCATCATGTGCATCAGTGTTCATCGATACCTAGCCATCGTTCAACCAATCTTCACGCGCAAACATATTCGCCCAAAACACGCCAAGATCATCAGTGTGTTCGTCTGGATCTTTGTGGCAAGCATTTCATCTCCACTTCTCTACTTTTCAGGTGTCAATGGGGACAGATGTTTCTTATTTGCAAATCTACTCTATGCATCAAACCTAAAGTCTACCTACAGGGTGTTTATGGGTGTTATAGGCTGCTTGGTCCCATTTGTAGTTACTTTTGTATCCTATTTTGGTGTAATAATGGCTGTTTTTAAAAATGCAAATATCACCTCAGTCCAGAAGAAAAAAGTGGCTCTGATTATTGGATTAGTCTGTGTCTTGTACACTCTGTCTTTTGTCCCCTATCACATTCTACACATAGTGAACTTTAAACTGAATGAAGACAGAAATGCTTATTGTTATGTGCATAATGGATACCAAGTGTCAAAGGCATTAGTTTGTCTGAACATGTGCCTCAATCCCATCCTGTATATGGCTGTGTCTGACAGTATCAGGGCAGTGTGCTGTACAAGGAGCTCAAATGTATCAAACTTACAAATCACAGTTGGAGAACACTCGTCAAAAAACCTTGAATTGAAATCCAGAAACTGAGATTGAAAACCATTTTCTTTCCTTCAAAGACTTGTGTTGATTTGGATGTATGTTTGGGGTCATTATCATATTGAAAAATTCAACTATGGCCAAATTTTACCCTTCTGGAAGAGGCAGCCATGTTTTGGGCTAATAATGTTACTGTAGGTAATAAAACTGATAATACACTCAACACTCACAAGTTGTTAAACAGCCCCAAAAGATTAATGATGTGACTCCATATTTTATTTTACAGTGGGTTTGGGGGATTGTGCTTGTATGCAGTTGATATTGTCACCAAACATTCATTTTGGTCTAATCTAAACTGAATCCAGTCCTATAATTTTTTTTTTACTTAGAAATAAAATAAGTTTATTAGTGCATGCTGAGGGATTTGTTTTATGTTCTGAATACAACAGTCTGATTGTATTTCTCAACATCTAGTTTAAGGGAGCAGCAAGAGAAAAAGTTCCTTGCCATGTATTCTCCAACCTCATCAGGCATTATATGTGAATACTCAGAGCTGTTATCTTGGCAAAGCGAGGTAACACAAAGTATTGACTAAAAGGGTGCCAATAATTGTTGCACATCTATATTTAACAAAGATATATTTTTGAGAAATCTGTGTTTTGTTTGCAACAGATTGATATCCGTGAGAGCAGAGTATTTTTGTGATTTTTTTTTTAACAGAAGATCAAACGGAAAAACAATAAAGACAAATCTTCACAGCTTTCTTTGCTCATATTTACCAAGGGTGCCAATATTAGTGGAGGGCACTGTAAATAAAATCCATAAAAGTGTTGCAGCTATGGAATACAGTATGTATCTGCTGAGATCGATTGGATGTAAGAACATAATAGAATAAAATGCATTGACTATAACATGCATGCTTTTTTTCTTTCTTTTTCTTTCTTTTTTTCCATTTATTATGTTCGCCTGCATTATGTTGCATTAATAGAATTTTCACCGACTTAACCTAATTACATCATAAAGAAGCTGTGGGTGCAATCATTGTTGAGATAAAATATGAACCAGCACTAACTAAACACACACACATGTGGTACCAATTTTACCAAACAGTGTAATTTGATGAATAAGTGAAATATTCTTCCATTACTGACTGCATTCTGCCTAAAGATATACTTGTGCCATGTAATCATGTTCATTTAAATATTTCTTGGATATTCTGCTGTATTTTAGTCCTTACATACATACATACAATCATGTGAAAACATAAGTACACCCTATGGAAATACCCTATAAATACACCCTATTTAGCAGCAGATTGCTGAAAGAGCGCTACCGCAGATCCTTCATCCCTACAGCAGTCAGACTCTTTAACGCAACAACAACATAATATAGCACTGCTAGCTGGTTTTTTGCATCATCAACCTACACATTATTATTATTTGTGGTATATATTCAAATTTGTATTCACCTGTACATACATTGAGGTGCCCATAGTATACTTATTTTAAAAAATTAAGTGTTTAGAGTAAACCTTGAAATGAAAATATGAAACTGACTACATTGATGACAGGCCAGGACTCGATATTACAATGTCATTTAGCAATTAAAAACAGTATATGAAGCTTCTTAAAGTTAAATGTAAAGAACACGTTAAATAGTTCATTATGACTTCTTAAGCATGTAAAACTGAGTTTTAATTGTGTATCAAGATTTAATCTAACGTTTGAATGCAAACATGGGTCTGGAGGCTGTAAATGAATGTTCTATACTATTCCTAATTTATTCTAATACTGGTGCTTTGCATTGCTGTTTTTAGGAGGCTCAATAAAATGGTAAGAAACGGGAGCTGTGCTCAGGGATTGTGCATGTGTGCAGTTGCTATTGTCACCAAACCTTTATTTTAGTCTCATCTAAACTGATTCCAGTTGTAAATTCAGTAATGAGAAGCTCTCAGGATCAGATTTTTTGTGCAACTCATTCAAACAGTTTGTTGTGTTTAATAGTTGAGTTTGAATCCCAAAAATCTAATAAACTGTACAATTCTGATACTGTAAACTTGTGTTCATCAGCTGTTTTAGCTTTAGCTTTAGCTAATCTATTTTCAAGCTTTCAAATGAACATGTAGAGCGATTTTGTTCTACATTTAATTATTTATAACCTCAAGTAAATGCTGAAATTAGACAGTCACTATTCTATATATTTTTTATAATGTAGATCTGTACATATCAACTTGATTTACCGAATTTAAAAAAAACTCTAATTAAAATGGGTTGATTATTATTATTTAAATATCATTAGCCTTCAGTCAATTTAAAGAAAATAAAAAGAAATGAGGTCATTGGCCAGAAAAGGTTGATTCTTGGGTTTTGTTGGTTTCTAGTTATTTTGAATGACTGCTAGTTATACTGGCATTTTTTTTATTATTTAATTGAGTATTGACTACAGACTACAGAAGTGAAATATGTTTATATATAGGATTTGTCATTGTTCTAAATATATATGATTGGAATGAAATCAATAAATAAATGGTATGCTTTGTGTGCTTTGAAAAATCATAAATATAACTGCTTAAATTGTCCAGAGTTTGTGTGTTATTTTTTTCTGGTCTTAATACATTTATTCACACAGGGTCCACTGGTACTTTATAAGTACCTGTTACCATCTTTGATCTGTTAACATGATAAATTGTAAAGCATTTTATATATCATGAAACAACATGATTACATTTTGAAGCAGTTCTTGTAGGTTAAAGAAAATCAGAACAATTGTGCTTTGCCAAAGCCGAAGCTGGATTACTTGGTTTTCTTAATAACCTCAATGTCAATGCTAATAATACCTCAACAAATAAAAAATATACAGTTAATGGTGTTGCTGTGGTCAAAAACTTATGATCTTATGATCAGTAGTCCAATGTCTTAACCAATGAGTTACCACTGCCCATAGACCATACATGGTGACAAGAGTTTTTTTGTTTTGTTTTGTTTTGTTTTGTTTTGTTTAGAAATTCCTATTTGGGTTTGAGATGAAAAGATGAATATGAGAAGATGAGAAGATGAAAAGATGAATGTACAGTCAATAATAGAACTTAACTTTAATAAAAACTTCTTAATGTGTCCAGATTTTGTTTGTTTTTCTGGTCTTAATACAATTACTCACACTTCATTTCCCAAAGGGCCCACTGTGGTACTCTATAGGTCCATTAAGTCTAAACTAAAGCTAAGCCAATGCTGTACCTAAATCCGTTAGCATGTTCAATTGCAATGCAAATACAATAATGCTGTGACAATAATGCAAACATATGGTAGTCCATACAGAACATATGGTAGTCCATATTTGTCCAAATTTGCTGAAAATCTGCAGTTATTTTGAAAAATTGCAAGCTCCTCTGAATATTGTGGAGTTTCAAATATTGCAGAGTTTTTTGCGTCAATTTCTGCAATCGCAAAATCCTGTAGAGACTGATATGGAGTGTAAGAAATTACAGACTGCCTATAAGCAGATTCCACCCTGACATGTGTTAGGATCAGCTCGTTCTCCAAAAAGGAATTAATTATCATAGGGACAGTTCACCTCAGTCTCTGCGATATGTGGATAATACCACCTAAAAGGCATTCAATCAGTTATAGCACCAAGAACCGTCCCTGAACAAAGAGGTGTGTAACCATAATTATGACTCAGAAAAACATCTGTCTAGAGAATCTTATCACCTCACCATCTGGGTGGTCACACCTGTTCTGACATCAATAATGTGAGAAAGGAAAGTGATTATGTCAAATGTTATCCTTAATTTACATTTAGAGCAATATTTCATTTACATTACGGGCAGAAAACCTGGTTTGAAATACAGTATAAAATGTCTGTGCTGATATTGTTCGAGGTTCACTTTGACTCAGATGAACCTGATGTGCTTCACGTACTTTTTCACTGCCATGTTGTAATAAAGTTATTCTTCTTTGAGATCTTCGTCATCCTCATTGTCTTTTCTTACAGAGTTGACAGGGTTTTTTGTTATTTGATTTTTTTGATTTGATTGATTTGATTTTTTAGAAATTCCTAAAATGTAATTTCCTATCAAGCGCCTACAACAACATACAGTATGTATCTACTGCCATCTCCTGAATGGAAGAAAACAGTAGAATAAAATGAATATAACATACATGCTTTTTAGATTATGTTTCATAAAGCCTGTGACATGTTTTTTACTCTGAGATTCAAAACAAATATGATAGTTTTTTTTTTTTTTTTACAAAAAGGTGCATCACTAAATAAATATGAAGATTTTCTTTCACTTCTTTTTATCCAAGCAGACAAAGATCAGTCCTGAACCTTTTCAATTGGGCCAACTTATGTGGTATAGCACGTTGTATGCTCATCAGCTATAATTAATCTACAACCCCAATTCCAAAAAAGTTGGGATGCTGTGTAAAATGTAAATAAATGTAAATAAAAACAAAATGCAATGATTTGCAAATCTCATAAACCAATATGTTAATCACAATAGAACATAGAAAACATATGAAATGTTTAAACTGAGGAAATGTACCATTTTAAGAAAAAAATAAGGTAATTTTGAATTCGATGGCTGGGACGGGGGCGACATAAGACTGGAAAAGTAAGCGTTACTAAAAAGAAACAGCTGGAGGTTAATTGGCAACAGGTTAGTAACATGATTGAGTATAAAAAGAGTGTCTTAGAGAGTATCTTAGATATTTTTTCAACCAGTCGTTGTTTATAATGTAGTTCTATACATATAAACTTCATTCATACAATATTAATTAAAATACAAGAAAAATATTCTTCTCCTTCTATTATTATTATTATTATTATTATTATTATTATTAAAATTTTATTAGCCTTTAGGCCATTTGAAGTTAAAAAAAAATAGGTCATTGACCAGAAAAGGTTGGGAAGATGTGGGTTATTCTTTCCAAATGGTTATAATTTTGTATCTATAGTTAGTTTCTAGTTAATCACTAGTAGCGCAATTTGTTATTTAATTTAGGGTTGACTGTTAGACTGAAATCTTTTACCATAGTAACACGCAAAGCCAATACATTACCTTCTTGTGTCACATTGAAGAAATTTACAGCATTTTAAATATCATGACACAATATGATTTCCTTTTGGAACAGTTATTGCAGGTTAAAGAAAATCAGAACATTCTGAGCGCATACCAAGCCAAAGTGTAATATTAGCTCCTTCATTTTTGAACACACTACATAAAGATTTACTTGTGCCATGTAAAATATTCATATGCTTCTTGGATATACTGCTGTAAGTATTTTAGGATTGTCTGCTGTACATTGCTGTGACTTATATCCAGAGTTGGTTTGGTGTAATGTGTTACTGTACTCTAGTGACTTTTTCTGATAATGCAGCATTACATTTAAAATTTGTCATTTGATTACAGTTACTGATGTCAATAAAATTATGTTACTTGTGTTACAGACTTATTGTTAAGAAAACAATATTAAGTAAAAGGCATTTTTAAAAGAAATCACGTTTTGCCCCGAAGATTTTTTTCTTTATCCCTGAATAATTTTCCACTTGGTGCGGTTCGTTGCTACGTAACTGAACATCAGTAAAAGAAGACGGCGGTGTTGTAATTTTATTTACAGGAAAATACGTGGAAATACTCATGTCTTATTGGCTGGCGGCTCTCAATTCTGCCAAACGCTAGCTCACACAGTCAGTGTGAGGACAAATTGATATACACCGATTAAATTTTTTTAAATCAGTAAAGGAGAAACTGAAACAGTAACATCCTCTCACGCTGAGCAGGAAAACAGGGCTTTAAATGTCTGTATGAGTTCCAGTTTACGTGAACATGATATGAGCAGAGCATAAGGAAAGATAATATATTCTGCATGGCACTGTAGCCGTTAACCCATACAGTGATAGCTTAGCTGTGCCTCCGCTTGGCTAGTGTCACCAAACTAGCATAGTTAGAAAAGTTTTATATTTTATCGGTCTGATAATCCTGCAAGCAATTACAACACCCGAGGCAAGTTTCATTATAAATCCGACTTTTTCTGATCATGTCATACATTGACGCACGCTGAAATGACCGAAAGAACTGAAAGATGAGTTTCACTTTGTAGTGTATTTTTTGTAGGTTTTAGAAGTTTTGAAAGTAACGTCACAGTAAAGTAATTAGCAATCTGATTACTATTTACATGCAGTAATCAGTAATGTAATCAGCTTTACACTGGTTCTCATTCACCCATTCACACTCACACACACACACCAATGGTAGCAGAGCTGCCATGCAAGGCGCTAGCTTGCCAGCGGGAGCGACTTGGAGTTCAGCGTCTTGCCCAAGGACACGTCGGCATGTGGAGTCATGTGGGCCAGGAGTCGAACCGCCAACCCTACGATTAGTGGACAACCCGCTCTACCACCTGAGCCACAGACGCCCAATATAGCCCATTTATTTATATGACCAAAGCAATTTGCAAATGAGGCACAACACAGTCCAAGCAGAAAGCACAGAATACATCACTATGCTTTACAAATTGACCAGGACGACGCTTACACAAGAAGAAGGTGATGCAAATATTTAGTAGAGAAGTATTTGCCAGCCATAACAAAGCAGGTAGTCAAACAACACCTGGCTCAAGGGGACTGGCCTAAAAAGTTTGCATTTTTAAGAGATGGTAATCTAAGCACACAGTTACTGCATTTGAAAAGAAAACTTCAAATGATAAGCTCAAAAGTAAGAAACAGCAACAAGCAAGCTGAGAGTATTTCTGCATTATTGTTTTCTTTATGATTCTTTGGGTGTTTTTTGAAGTCTGAGAGAATCTGCAGTTTTCAATCCAACTGACTGGAGTCAGGTAATTATATAAGCTGGCAAATAAGCTTGTAAATGCATATCAGGTATAAAGTATATTCCATGTCCACTAGCATTACTGCACTACAGCCATTCTTTTTTGCATATATATTACTGATCTTCAAAAATGAATACATACTGAAAGAAAATTTTAAATGTGGCATATTCTACCCTGGGGAATTGTAAATATGAACAGCATATTGGTTTTCAGATATCAAAAATTGTAAATGCTAGCACTTCTGTTGGCACCTCTGAAACAAATTATTGTCGAAATGCTCCTAGAACTACCATACTGTGATAGATACCTTCCATAGTTTCAAATTTAATCTTAATGCTTGTTCCAGAAATTTTCAGCCAGACCAGCTTATGTAGCGTGTTGGTTTCTCATCAAATAAGATTCCTTTGTACTACATTATTCTTTATACTGCAATATGTCATGTGAACTGGTGGTGTGGTTAGATATATGATTATTTTTAATCCTGTATTATATTCATTATTCCACAGTTTTAGTTTTCAGTATCATTATAACTAAATGGCATGTATAATAGAGCAAATGCAAGAAAAAATATAAAATTCCCATGATATACTTAGCTACGCATGTGTACAAATGTATCTCAATATTTACTTCTGCGATTGACTCATGTGGTTTATGCCTACTTAAATTTTTTTTTTGGCAAATCTATTTAAAATGCCACAACAGTTCAACCCTGTTTGAAGCTACCTTGTGGATTTCAGCACTTGTTGTTCATGATGCTAGCTAATGGTCATAAAGCCTCATTACAACTACATTAACCTTTCAGTGTCAATACAAAAATGATTTTTAAAAAATTAGTAGTTGAAAATTTTGTGACAGTTGAACCCCTTCATACCATTCTTTTAATCTATCCTAAAACAAGTTCTGTAGATTTCTACAGTGCCTTGCAAAAGTATTCAACCCCCTTAAAAGCTAATGAGGTTCATCTGGATTAAAAACAACATTTAGACAGATTATTCCAACCAGTATTTTTATTGCGAACCAACATGCCCTTAAAGTAATTTTTAACACAAAATTCATTATTTGTCAGAAAAAAATAACAGCTTTAATTTTGTTAATTTTGTGTTTGCACAGTGTTTGAGAGAGATTTTTGTCCATTCTCCTTGGCAGATTTGCTTCAGGTTCTTCAGGTAGGTTGGATGTTGTTTTTCATCTGCAATCTTTTGTAATATCCCCCTGTATTTTGCTGCATCCATTTTCCCTTAAATTTTGCCAGGTTCTGGGGATGAACAGCATACCCAAAGTCCCGCCATGTTTCACTGTAGGGATGGGGTTAATTGACATATGGTCTGCAGTAGGTTTGCACTATATATATATATATATATATATATATATATATATATATATATATATATATATATATATATATGTATGTGTGTGTGTGTGTGTGTGTGTGTGTGTATCTATGTATACATATATATATATATATATATATATATATATATATATATATATATATATATATATATATATATATATATAAAACTAGTCCAAATACAGTCTCTCAATCATGGTCTCATCACACCAAAATGAAATGAAACAAATCTTCACTGGGTCACTCTTGTGCTTTCATATGTCTCTTCATGAGCAGTGGTTTCTTTTTAGCCACCCTCCCACACAGTCCTCAATTATGCAGAGCTCTTAAAGTGGTTGTCTGGTGCGCCTTCATCCCACTCTCAAACACTGTACTCTTCAATGTATTTCACTGTAACTCCTTCAGAGTGACATTTTGCCTCACTGTAGCTTCCCTCACCAATCTGTGTCTTGTTTTTGTGGGATGGCCTTGTCTCTCCCGTCTGTGCCTGTGATTGTTTATGATGGTTTATATGTATGGTGTTGTTGTGTTTATGTTTTTCTACACACCCACGGTGGAAACAAATTTCCTCTTTGAGGACAAATTAATTAATTAATTAATTATCTATCTATCTATCTATCTATCTATCTATCTAGTTAGTGCTTGGGTTGTGTAATGCAGCTTTCACTTCCTCACTATTAATCCAACACTGCTTACTGGGATGTCCAACCCCTTAAATATCATTTTACACCTTATTCCTAATTTATGAAATTCTATTACCTTATTTTTAACTTCCTCCGAATGCTGCTTAGTCTTCATTACAATCCTTTCCTTCAGACTGACAGCCTCCTTAATGGCAGTTCAACTGCTGTGTTTTTTGTTAAGAAAATAGGAACTGTTACTTTAGGGTATTTTGATCACTATCTGGCGCTCCTGGAACCTGGGGGGCTGAATACTTATGCAAGCAGCATTTCTTTTTTTTTCTTCAGTTTTTGATTTTCTTTGAAATACTTGGTGATCATGTAATTAAATTTGACTTTGAAGTCAAACGAGTTTGCAGCAACATTACTGACAGGAAGAATATGTGTATGTATCATTTGTTATTCAGAAAAATCTGATAAATTCCAAGGGAACACTTCAAGACTTTTGCAAGTCACTGTATTCTATATGTCAGAAGTAAACTCTTCATTGCTATATTTTGCAGGAGGCTCAGTAAAATTGGATACATGAACCGCAGCAGCTGCAACAGTACATTTCAAAAGGAACTATTACCTCCCATCTACGGTGTTGAGATGTGTGCGGCATTGATGGGGAACATACTGGCGCTGTGGCTGCTTGTGACTAAAGAGAAGAAAAACTGGCACACGGGAGTGGTGTTCTCCTGCAACCTGGTCATCAGTGACATCCTTTACGCGCTCACTCTCCCACTTCTTATTGTCTACTATACAAAAGGATTGAAGTGGGAATTTGGTGCTGCTGTCTGCAAAATAGAGCGCTTCCTCTTCACTTCCAACCTCTATGCGAGCATTTACTTCATCATGTGCATAAGTGTCACTCGATACCTAGCCATCGTTCATCCCTTTTTCACACATGAGCACATTCACTTAAAACACGCCAAGATCATCAGTGTGTTTGTCTGGATTTCTGTAGCAATCATTTCATCTCCGATCCTCTACTATTCAGGTGTCCAGAGTGACAGATGTTCCTTATTTTCAGAACCAGGCCAGGAATCTAAAAAGGTTATCTCTCGGGTGTTTATGGCTGTTATAGGCTGCTTAGTCCCATTTGTGGTTACTTTTGCATCCTATTTTGGTGTAATGGTGGCTCTTTCTAAAAACGTCAATATCACCTCACTGGACAAGAAAAAAGTGTCTCTGACTGTGGCATTAATTTGCATCCTGTACATTGTGTCTTTTGTCCCTTATCACGTTCTGCAAATATGGTACTTTAAAATTAAGGAAGAAGGAAATATTAATTATTATGTGTGTAATGGATACCCGGCATCAAAGGCCCTAGCCTGCCTGAACATGTGCCTACATCCCATCCTGTACATGGCAATGCTTGACAGCATCACATGCTGTAGAAGGAGCCTGAACGAATACTTATGAATATTTTTAACCAACAGTCCTAAAACAACTGCACTCTGTACGGCTCAGATTTGCAATAGCTTACTTTGGTATGTTTTGGAAAATGTAGTAAAATTGTGCATGATTAAATGATAACAGTTCCTGTTTCATGACGCTTAGACCCTAAACGTGAACTAGTCATTTTGATTTCTCATAATATGTCACAGCAAAATGAGTAAAATGATAAATGTCAGAAAATAGCATTTAGTGATATTTAGTAAAACTGATGTCAATGATTCAGTTTGTGGGTGGTATGGTGGCGCAGTGGGGAGCATTTCCAATACGGTGATATATGTATTTAGTGATCGTAAGCAGCTCGATGTTAAAAAAATTTAAATTGTATAAAAATATAAGCATTTTTTACAGAATTTTATTTTTCAATAATTCATTTTTGTATACATTTAATAAAAGTATAAACTCGTTTTGGTTTTTTTTCACTGAATTTATAATGTCTACTGTTTTGCTCACTGCTTGTTAGCAAACCTTTACATTGTCATGCATATCAAGTGTCACAGAAATATCTTCAAATATATATGTTATGATATTTTTGTGATATGACCCAGCCCTACTCAGGTTTCTGTCTGTGTAGATTTTCTTCTCATGTTCTCTGGGTTCTGGATTCTCTGGTATGCACCCGTTGAAAACAAACATGCCGGGAGGTGGACTGGTTACACTAAATTTCCCATAGGTGTGAAGTGTGTTTGCATGTTGTCCTGGTGTCCCATCCAGGGTGTATTCCTGCCTCACACCTAGATTTCCCAGACTAGGCTTTGGATCCACTGCAACCCTGACCAAGAAAAAGAAAGAGATCATCTTCAGTGATCTTCAATCAAATGAATGAATGATTCCATCTGTTAATATTAATTGCTATTAAGTAACAACAGACAGGGAAGGACTACAGACAGGCCACTGGTTGAAATATGAATGTGACAGTGAAACTCTTAGCATGGCAGCTGTATTAATAAAAAACAGGGAACCACCTTGTTGGTAAAGACTCATGCATGACTTATTAGATTCTTACACTGATGCATGCACATTAGCCAGTGCAACCTTTTTTTTTCATATTTAATATTTCCCATTATTTGAGCTATTTTTGTCAACATCATTTGTTTAAAATCTGTCCATTTCTGGTTTATGGGTCTTTCCCAATTCAAGTAAACAGGAGCTTGGTCTTGTATGACTTAAAATAAAAATAATGTCGAAGGGTTTGCCAAGATGACCACTGAGTGGACAGTGTGAAGGACTAACAATAATAAAATAAACTAACAGAGAGAGCTGCAAGTAAATACTTGAGTTTAGTACTCAATGCTAGTATACCTAGTCTATATAAACTTAATTTCCGTGCGACATATAATGTAAAGGATTCTTGAAGGGCCTAGTTGCTGCATGGTGAATGGTCTGATTTATTCACAACTGCTATGGTAGCTCCATGGACTACAGTAATGACTACAACCAATAGAACAGAATGCATAATAAGTCAACTCAACAAATTTTCACAGGTCATAAATTATGTACACAGCTGCTGCCACCTGTCTCACAGTCCCATATGAATGCACCTACTGTCAAAATTTCCTGGAACCATTTTCCATCTCATCTAGGTCTATAACATTAATTCAATTCTATTAATTAATTGTTTTTATTTTTATTTGTGTAGCGCTTTTAACAATGGACATTGTCACGAAGCAGTTTTACAGAAATTCATTGTTATAAATTTAAAATGTATGCCTCTGGCAAGGAAAAACTGCCTGAGATAATATGAGGGAGGAACCCTGAGAGGAACCAGATTCCCATCCTCATCAGGGTGATGCCAGATAGTGCAATTATAAATAAATCCCTTCTGTAAATGTGCACTGCCTGGTCAAAATTGTGTAACCAGGAAATTCATTACAGTTTTCACATGAAGTCTGTTTTGCTGAACTCATCCACTGTTCACTGATGGAGACTTCAGTGCAAAAACTGTTTGTGGCAATTGCAGTCCGAAAGCTATCATAGCATAACGGTTCATATGAATTGTGTTCCAAAGCCATTGTTAGATTTCCATGTATCTCAGGAATATAATTATTATGTCTTCCAGACCTCCGTCAGCCCTTTCAGCCTAATTACTATTACAATTACTTCTATTAACTTTACTCTCAGTCCTGTGCTGCTATGAGCTAGTAAGTGTGGTTTACCGTGGAGCGTTCAGGCCTGGGGGGTCTAAAATGAACACACACTGACTTCATGCATGCTCACACAGACATCCCACTATATTCATGCAGAGCAGAAGTATTTATACACATTGATAATGGCAGTGCGTGGACGGTTTCTACTGGTGGGCCAGACAGATAGACAAAACACACACCGCACAGGGTCATACTACAAAATAAGTCTACATGTTTCAGCTATATTAAAGGATAGCAGTTGATCAGCTTATTCAAAGAGGTAATTAAATATATACATTCATCATAGGTATTTGATAGCACAGAGACACACAAACAGAAACTATAACCCAGTATTCCCCGTATCCAAGGTGTCTTAATACAGTTCATAATATGAGAGTACATACCTTTCAGCCATCTTCACAGTTTTTAAGTGGTACTATCCTTAGTAATCTCAATGATCTTCAAACTATCTATATCCAGTATCCAAATGCACTCTTTGCAAGAATGTTGGATCAGATAGATTTTTTATCTAGGAAAGACCTCACTCTCCCTTTCCATTTTAGTAAGGTATTTTAGTATTCATTTTCACCTTTTGGTTTAGATTTGGCTTAGTCCATTTTTAATTACATACAGATACAAATAATGAACGCGTGGTGACCAGAAACTGCTCAAAGTAAACACACTGATGTATCTTCTTCTCCTTCAAAGTGCACAGAACTTCCTGCTGCTGTTTAATGAGGCATACATTTATTTCCCTAGACAAACTTGTCATGTTTGTACAGCCACAGAAACACAGCATCTGGCTCATGCACTGCTGGTACAGAACTCTTTTTTTTGCCTGGAGCAGAAGCCATTCAAAAAGAAGGAAATTTCTGTGGTGGAAAAAATAAAATAAAATAAATCCACAATTCTGCTTGCAAGATGACTTTAGGTGCTGAATCTCTGCTAGCAAGATGTTTGGAGGGAAAAGGGGTCAATTATAAGTATTAAAAAGGATTTCGAGCTAGACAAATTAAAGGTCTAGGATGAGCAATGGATTAAAAGAAGGAAACAAAGGAGAACGGATCAGGTAAGATCATCATGAGGATCACAAAGTCTGACGAAGAACAGCCAAAGAACAAAGACAGGCCTGAGAGGAGAACATGCAAAGGAGAATGAAAAATAAGGAGAAACAATGAAGGAGCAATCAGTGCTGAGATCAAATCTGTACAAGGATCTATACTTCAGTGGATGAATTAGAAGAATTCAACCTGGTGGTGGCGATGTTGTCAAATGATTCAAACTTCTGAGTGAGTGAAACGTTCCTCCTTTAGCAGTCATGAAAAGACTACATTCTCCCTGAAGAGATACAAAAAATGTTCACATTTGTTGCATTTTCAGTACTAAATAATAATTTTCTTTCTAAACTGTTATAATTCTCACTGGCTAAGTGCTTTTTTTGTGTGTGTCTTATGTTATAAAGTAGAACCACAAGTGGAAAAAATGTAAGAAGGAAATGAAAGTCATTTTTGAACAGAGTAAGAGACTTGTTGACTTCACGTAGCTGTCACACAGGAAAACCTAGGCGTAGGAGACATGGGCTATCTGTACAGAATTTGTGAAAAGACTTTGGGTCAAATAGTGGTACTACTGGCGAGCAGTGAGACACATTCAGCAATTTCAGCTGTATATTCTCAAGGTAATTAATGTTATGTTATGTTATGTTCAATGTTTTACTTGGGGATATATTTATATGAGATTCTTCTTCTAGATTCAGATTTTTTTTACTTCAAATATTTTTGAAATGTAATTTACAAATGGAAAATGTTTTAAAGTAATAAGTTTTATGCTCATTGAAAATGATTTAGTGTATAGAACAATGTTTTGGTGTGTTTTTTTGAGAGAAAGAGTCTCTTTGGTAGATATTTTTTGGTAGAGAGAAACTCAGCCATGAATTACAAGAAAGAACATTTTAAATAATAATCTCTAAGTCAAACATATGATGCATACATCATGAAGCCAAGAACCATGACCATGAAAATGATATATGAGCGTATTTGAGGTTTTTATTTTTATTTTTTTATGTCTGTTGTTTAGTGATGTTTTTGTGGTTTTTCGGATTAACTGATGAATGAACTGTTCAAGTGTTTTATCAGATCTCCAAACCTTTTCTCAATTTATTGTATCACTTATATCACATCTTACTCGGGTTTAACTTGCTCTAAATAGTGAGACTTTATCAAGTGCTAGGTGGGTGGGTGCCATTTTCTTTCTATTTTTTTCTTTATTTTTTATAAGATGTGTGGCAAGTAACAGTAAAAGAAAAGAAACAATGCGCAATTCGGTGTGAATGCTATTTAACTGTGGTATTGTTAGTGTTTCTTGATTCTACTTGTGGTTTTTATGGGGATTTTTACCAACGAAATAGAGCAAAGTCTCATCCTTTCATCTTCTGTTGGCTCACAAAACCAAAGCAACAGGTCAACACTGATCTACATGAACAGGAAGTGAAAGTACCCGCCATCAAAACAGACATTTTTCACATCTCACGTATTCTTTCCAGTACAGTGAATTGTCTGTAAGGCTGTATGCGAACCTTACTGAGACGGAAAACTCAGGAAAACGTCTTTATCAGGTTTCTCCCGTATTGCTGTAATAAGGGGTCAGAAATCCTAAATGCTATATCTAAACCGTTGGTGACAGAACCTCTACATCAATGTTTTATGATTTTAATGTTTAATGGAAACCATTAAACAGCCAATTTCCATCACGAAGTAAATAAAATTGCCTTAATGACTTGCGATAATGTTGTGGCCAAGTTCAGGATTATGTTATTTCTGCTCCATGCACAAGATTTCATACCCACAACAACTTGTGTGACAAGACGCAATATCCTGAGATATGAATCACCTAGTCACATGTTAAAAATCATTTCCACCATCTGTCATCTGTTCACTGACAGATTCAACTGGTCTGTGGCTAAAAGGTGCTAAGTTTCTAGTTTTTCTTGTCTACAGTAGAATCTACATGTTGCATGTACATGGAGGTTATGATATCAAAATTTCTCTGGATTTTTTTTGTGAAATAATGATCCTAAAAAAGTAATAGGATCTTTCCACATTGTGTTACATGTGGTTTTGTAGCTCTTTCCTCATTAAAAATGTTAAAAGTTTTTTCAATTATTTATTTATTTTTTTACATTTTAAAAGATCATTAGCTGTGTCATGTCATGTAAGAACATGACAAATGTATTATTTCGTGTATATATAATGTCCAAACTTAAATTTTTTTTTAATGAATCCCAATACTTTTCCTGGTCAGGAAAAGAATGCATTTAACCTTTTAATGCCACTGTTTATTATTCAGTTATTCACATAAAGCAAATTATTCAGTAACTACTGTAGGTTGAATTATATAGTAAGCTCTGCGGCCTTTATTCATCAGAGCAGTGCAGAAACAAACACAGATCTGAGTACACAATGTTCTGTCCAAACAAATCAGTGCCTGAGTCATGAAAGTCAGCATTAACAGAAGCGATGATTTGAGAGGGAATGATAAACTCCCTCCTATTAATTTACATCATAACCAAACAGAACAGACCATTTTACCCTTGTATATGTCCCAATTACATGAAATACAGAAATACTAAAGGATGAAGGTTTTGCAGCAATTATGAAATAAAAGGAAAGAACTCATCAAGCTACAGTAATCCAGAGGAAAGATCTGAGGAAAGAAGTAAATAGAGAGGAGAAAATACATTTAAATGGTAAATGGCGCACTTATATAGTGCTTTACACTGGTTCTCATTCACCCATTCACACACACACACTCACACACCAATGGTAGCAGAGCTGCCATGCAAGGCGCTAACTTGGAATCGGGAGCAACTTGAGGTTCAGTGTCTTGCTCAAGGACACTTCGGCATGTGGAGTCACGTGGGCCAGGAATCGAACCGCCAACCCTACTATTAGCGGACAACCCGCTCTACCACCTGATCCACAACCGTCCCAAAATACATACATGATAAAATACATTTCCGGGAAGCTAAGCTAATCTTATTTGACCGTACATAACTTCATGCAACACTGTTATGCCTGTTCCAATAGGCTAAGTGGAGTTTGGAACTGATCCTAACAGGATCAAGGTCAGAGCAAGGTCAAATGTCTGAAATAGGTTTTCTTTAATAGCATCTTTTCTGTTTGAAGCATATTTTAATGGTATACAAAAATTCAGGCATACAAATTTGTGCCAAGAAGTACTAGACTTATTACAGTCATTTAAGTGTCGAAAAAATAACTGTACATCTAAGCTGGTAACCCGTGAGCTATTTAGTGAGTAGGACACTAGTAGATAAGAAAATTACATTGTTCAGTGGCTAACACTAAACAGCTAACTTGACATTAATCCATGAAATGTGTACACAATCATTTCAGTGAAATATATCTTTGACGTGTTTATATATATTTGACATTCCACCCCCCAACATTTCAATACAATTCAAATCTGGGCTTTGACTAGGACATTTCATAACCCTCCATTTCTTCTTCTTGAGCCATTCCTTGGTGGATTTGCTAGTGTGTTTAGGATCATTGTCCTGCTGAAAGGTCCACTTTCGGTTCAACTACAACTTTTGGACAGATGGCCTCACATTATCTTCAAACACTCTTTGATATGATACAGAATTCATAGTTGAATCAATGAATGTAAGCTGTCCAGTCCATGAGGCAGCGAAGCAACCCCAGACCATAACATTTCCACCACTGTGCTTAACAGTTTGTATGAGGTGCTTCTCCTGAAAAGCTGTCTTGGTCACCGCCAACATGTCTGCTGTTACTGTGGTAAACAACTCTATCTTTGATTTATCTGTCCAGAGTGCATTATTCCAAAAGCCTAGTCTTTGATTATATGCTCACTGGCAAACTTTAGTCTTGCTCTATTGTTCTTTTTAGACAGGAAAGGCAAATTTGTGCAATCTCTTTCTGATTGTAGAAGCATGCCCTTTGACACCAATCACTGCAAGACTTACTAGCAGATCCTGTGATGAAATTTTGGGGTTCTTGGAGACTTCTTTTTTCCCCACATGCACTCCCTAAGCAGGTTCTAATCACTGGCATCCAATCTTCTATTGTTTCTGCTATATACTGACTACATTTGGGTTTGAGATCAAAGGATGAACATTAGATGATAGATCAGAATTTCAGCTTTCATTTCCTCATATTTATATCTAGATGTGTTAAACAACTTACAACATGACACCTTTTGTATCAGACCACCCAATTTTTAGGGGTCCAAAAGAGATAGTTTTAATGTAATTTAAAGTAAATAACACTTAATATTTGGTTGCATATCCCTTAGTGTAATCATTGTAATAACAAGCCGGTGACTCACTGTCATCACCAAACTGTTGCATTTTTCTGTTGTGTTGCCATTCCATGCTTGCACTACAGCCTCTTTCAGTTGTTGCTTGTTTCTAAGGGTTTCTCCCTTCAGTCTCCTCTTCAGGAGGTGAAATGTTTCAGGTAATTGTCTTGCTGCATGATGAAGTTCCTCCCAATTACATTGGATAATTTCTCTGTAAATTTGAAGACAGATTGTTTCTGTAGACTACTAAATTCATGAGTTACATCAATAAAGATTACTGAGCCTGTTCCAGAAGCAGCCATGCAAGCCCAAGCCATGACACTTCCTCCACCATGCTTAACTGATGAGCTTCTATGTTTTGGATTATGAGCAGATCCATTCTTTGTCCAAACTTTGGCCTTTCAGTTCCTTTGGTAGAGGGTAATCTTAGTTCCAGAACTTTTGTGCGTCATCTCTGAATTCCAATCTGGCTTTCTGATTCTTACTGCTGATGAGTGGTTTGCATCTTGTGGTATGGCCTCTATATGGCTGCATTGAAGTCTTCTTCGAACGGTGGATTATAATACCTTCACCCCTTCCATATGAAGGTTGTTGGTGATGTCAATGACTGTTTGTTTGTTTGTTTCGTTGGTTTTTTTTGTTTGTTTGTTTTTGGGAGTGGGTGCGGTTTCACAGCTCTCACAATGTTTCCGTTATCAACTGATGTTTTTTCATTGTCTGACCTGTTCCATGACTGGTTGTTAGTACACCAGTGATTTCTTTCTTTTTCAGGACATTCCAAATGGTTGTATTGGCTATACCCAATGCTTGTGTCACCTCTAAAATAGCTTGCTTTGCTCCCACAGAGAGCTCTCTGGTCTTCATGTTGGTTTAACCTTTTTAACAACAGATGCAAGTGAAACTTAGGCCTAAATCCAAGAGTAGATGTTCAGAGCTATTAATTCTTTAAACAGTTAATTTAACAGGGCACACCTGGGCAGCAATGTTCAGTCGCATGTTCCAATATTTTTGATCACTTGAAGAAATGGATGATATCAAACAAAAGTGATCATGTTCTTAGTTGTTTACCACATCTAAATGTAAATATGAGGAAATGAAAACTGAAATTATGATTTATTGTCTCATAATCTTTTGATCTCAAACCCAAATATCTTCAATGTATAAATAAAACAATAGAATTGGCCTTGCTGTTCCAATAGTTTTGAAGGGGACTGTAGCTAGTTAGCTCGTAATGTTAATTGTCAGCTTATAACAGCAAACAATGCTGTAGATAATAGTTATTTGTCAAAATATAGATAAATGCTTTCCCAATTTAGATATAAATAACTGATGTTACTGGCATCTCAGGCACAAAGAGATCATTTGTCTAATGAGCTAAAAAAAAATAAAAAATGACGTGTCGATAACGAAAGAGTCGGCTCGCAGATAAGAAGAGTGAACAGCTCAGAAATAGCAGCAGGAAATCGTCAAAATGTATTTTTTTTATTAGAATGGACAAGACTGAAAGGTTTAATATTGTAGTGATGAATTAAGGAATGTGTTTGAGGAAAATTAGTAAAATGATTACATTGAGGGTGCAAGGTGGCTTATTGATTAGCACATTCCCCTCACACCTCCCGGGCTGGGGGTTCAATTTCCGCCGTGGCCCTGTGCTGTGGGGGTTTCCTCCGGGTACTCCGGTTTCCTACCCCAGTCCAAAGACATGCATGGTATGCATGCAATGGCTGATTGGAATGTCCAAAGTGTCCGTAGTGTATGAATGGGTGTGTGAATGTGTATGTGAATGTGATGGATCAGCACCCTGTCTTGTGCCCTATGCTCCCTGGGATACGCTCCAGGTTCCCTGCGACCCAGTAGGATAAGCAGTAAAGAAAATGGATGGATGGATGATTACATTAATGATCGTCTAGTCAACTCAAAATGTTTTGCATGTTAAGCTGCAATATTAAATGTAGCTTTCCTACAGTGTAGCTATATCTGGATTACATTTATGGTTTGAGTGTGAGTTTTTTTCCCCTGAAAACTTGGGGAAAGCATGCTCGAGTAAAATAGACACATTTCCAAAATAATTTACATAATTAGAATATATATGGAATCAGTATTATTTAAATAGTGCTTTTAACAATAGCCTACATAATTACTATTCTTGCACTCAAGTTTGAAGTATTTAGTTAGCTGGGTTTATGAAGAATTTTTGTATTTATTATTTATGTTTGCTCAGTAACCTTTAGGATAGTCGTTGAAACAAAGAATAAATGGGATAAAATGAGAAGAACTCGGAAGAAATGGGATGAAAGGTGGGCCTTATTTTGATGAATGTGAGCATGCGCTCAAATATGGAGCACAAAACCACTGAGACAGGAATTTAACCCCCTCCCATTCCCCTCTCCTCTGTGTGTGTGTGTGTGTGTGTGTGTGTGTGTGTGTGTGTGTGCGGGTGGGTATCTGTGTGTGTGTGTGTGTGTGTGTGTGTGTGGGTGTGTGTGTTGTAAGTAGACCTTATCATAGCAGACTTCAGTGTTGCCAGGTCTCCAGTTATTTCACCCTCTTGGGATTTTTTTTAATTATATGGCTTTATTTTATTTAAAAAAAAAATCTATTTATTTATTGTTTTTTTTGTCTGTAGGAGGTTGGTATTCATTCATCCTTTCAGTTATCACTTTTATCCTGTGCACATGCATATGTACTGTGGATATATAATAAAATGTAAAAAATACCTAATTGAAAGGGTGTATAAGTAAAAAAAAAAAAAAAAAAAAAAAAAAAAAAAAAGGAATGTCATGTTACGTATTGTAATTTAAGGTACAATGGCATTATATTGTGCATCAGTGAATTAGTCTACCCATTCTCATAGATATTTCATATGTGTACAATATATGGTCAAAAGTTTGTGGACACCTGACCATCACAACCATATGTGTTTGTTGAACATCCCATTCCAGATTTAGTCCCCTCTTTGCAGCTATAATAATCTCCACTCTTCTGGGAAGGCTTTCCAATAGATTTTGGAGCGTGGCTGTGGGGATTTGTGATCATTCAGCCACAAAAGTATTAGTGAGCTCAGGAAGTGATGTCAATGAGGCAATGAGGCCTGGAGTGCATTCGGTTTTGCAGTTCATCCCAAAGGTGTTCAGTGGGGTTGAGGTCAGGGCTCTGTGCAGGACACTTGAGTTCTTCCACTCCAATCTTAACAAACCATGTCTTCATGGACCTCACTTTGTGCACAGGGGCATCGTCATGCTGGAACAGGTTTGGGATAATGTGCAGCCTCATTTTGGGTGCAGCAACTGGAGTTTCAGCCTCATTGCTGCATTCAGGCTCCCTGGTTCAATCCTGACCTCGGGTTAATGTCTGTGTTGAGTTTCTCATGTTCTCCCCATGACCCGTTTCCTCCAGTTTATTTGCTTTCCTCCCACCTTCAAAAAAGTTGCAAGTATTTGGATTGGTTACCTATGTGTGTGTGTGTGTGGATATATGCATGTGTATGGTGTCAAGTACACCATAGTGTAATGTGTGTTTCTGGGAAAGGCTCCAGATCTAATGCGACCCTGCTGAAGAAAAAGGCATACATAAGATGAAAGAATTTTAAAATATTTAATAATACAAACCATTTTAGAAGCTTATTTAGGAAAAATGGTGGTTCCATTTCCAGTTTGTATATGTTTGTGCTTCACTTTTATTAAAGATATATATATACACTACCGGCCAAAAGTTTGGAGAGACTTGACTGAAACGTTTGAAATGTTTCACGAAGGTGTATGATTAAATCGGTGTTGTAGACAAAAATATAATCGTGCTGACGTATTCATTTCTTTCATTAGAAAACTAACATTTTATTTGCAAAAAAAGATTTTTTTTAATAGATGACTTGGAGCGAAATATTCAGAAAAACAGCCAATAAGTGTCCAGCGTAGGTGTGAACTCGTTTAATAATTTTTAAAAAGCATCTCAGGGAGATTCCTCAAGAAATCAGTCAAGAAAATGCCAAGAATACATTTCTGGAAATTCTAGGTGAAAAGCTTGTCTACTTTGAGGATGCTAAAATACAAAATTATTTTGATTTATTTTAGAGTTTTTTTATCACAATATAATTCCCATAGTTCCATAAGCCTAGGCTATGTGTTTTTCCAGAGTGATGACTATTATTATTCTAAAATATGGAAAAATAAAGAATGAGTGTGTCTAAACTTTTATGTGTGTATATATGCTATATAAGGTCTGCCGTGGATCTGGTTTCATTGATCAGTTAGGATGAAGACCAACAGATCTGGCAACCCTGTCAGTAATGTTGTGGACTGAGGGGAGGCAAGGCATTACGGGACAGAGAGGTGTAGCCTATTCAAAGATATCAGCCTGTTTAATAAATATATGACGAGTTATTAGACATTATTTAGCACTGTACAGTCATTCACTAAGTTGATTCTTGCTAGTCTTTGGATCTTATTCATATTTCTGTGGTTTTGCTGCTTGGCTCCAGGTGCTGAGACATTTCACTTCAAGCTACGAGTAACGGTTTCCAGTGAAAAAAAGAAAAAGGAGCCTGTGTACTGAAGAGAAAGGTCTTTTTACAGGTCAGATTTACATTTGAGATGTTGTTGATGTTGTTGTTTTATTTATCAGGTTCTCAAGCTTTCTTTACTTTTACATAGTAGCATTGAGGAGGTGCGCTCAAAATAAAACCCTAACCCCTAACCCCAAGGAAAATACTTGAAAATTGAGGAAAGTTAAAAAAAAAAAAAAAAAAAAAAAAAAAAGAAGAAGGTAAAAGGTAAGAGCATGCAGGTGTCCACCTGGATATGTATATGGTTTTATATATGTTTATATATTTAAAAAGTCAAACTTAAGGAGAGAAAAACAGATTTGTGTTTTTAAAAATCCAACATGCATTTTTTACCCTTTATTTATGTATGTATGTATTTATTTATTTATTTTACAGGATTTACATTTACAAGATTTTTAGTAGAAATGGAAATTTATCTTTCATAAATGACACTTATTGTACATTCTAAAGTCTCTTAGTCTTTTAAGTGCCTGGAAATACTAAAACTGATTGAATGCTGGGTGACTAATTAAATTTTCCGAAAACCTTGAAGATTACAACATTTCCAATTTGTGTAGCCCAGCCCAGTGCTTTCTCATTACATAGGAATTAATTTGTAGTGCAATATTCTTGCATGTGTTCTCCATCAGCAGCTATTTTTTCATTGTATGGTATGTTAATACACTTAAATGACAAATATAAGACACCAAATGCAGGATGTTATATACAATAAAGTTCATAGTACTGTATGCCTACGATGGGTTGGCACCCCGTCCAGAGTGTCCCACGCCTTGTGCCCTGAGTTCCCTGGGATAGGCTCAAGGCTCCCCGTGACCCTGTGTAAAATAAACCATCGGGAAAATGGATGGATGGATGGATGGATACTGTATGCAAAAAAAAAAAAAATTATAAGAAAATTATAAGGCTGATCTCCCTTCAGTTTCAGGCCTCTACATCTGCACTGATAGGCATTAAAGTTAAATTGACTCAATTGTAGTTTATTAAACAAAATACTGTTTGTCTAGTGCATGAATGTTGCATTTTTAGGTTAGCACTACAGTAATGATACTCATGATCGCACGTCAGTGTCAGGTAACAGCATGCTGAAACCATTTTTCAATTTCGATGATGATTTCAGCATCATCAATAACTACATCGTGTACAGCAAGTAGAGTAGTATAAACTTTAACAAAAATAAAAAAGAGCAAATATTGCTAATAATCACATTTGCTCTTGCAGGAACCTCATACTAAAATAAGGTAAAGGGGTTTAGTTATGACATGTGATTTGTAAATGTGAATCAGAATGCATAGAAGTGAGCATCCTGTATACATAAAACATGTAAATAAGGGATCAGTGGGCGGGGCTTGCACCCACACAACTCAAGCTGATTCATCAATTGCTCTTAAATCCCCAACTGTTTTATTCTGAGTTTTTGACTTGTGCTTTGTGTTCATTCTTGTGCAGTCACCATTTACAGACTAATCCACTCAGCGGGTCATTTAATCTAGCTGACCATGATGAGTTGCGGTTTGTTCAGGTCCAACTTTGTTTGGAGCAGCTGTGCTATGATTTCAGTATTTTCAGAATGTATAACATCCATAATTTGTTAGCAGACTTGTCTTGGTGTATCATTTTGAAGTAACTGGAACATTCTGATTGTCAGCTGTCACCATATGGATAGCTATGTGGCAGAAATAAACTCTACGTTTCTATTTTTTTCAGGAGACACCATAAAATGGCAGCAATCATTAACAGCAGCAACAGCAACAACTGTAACAGTACATTTTCAAAGGACCTGTTACCTCCCATCTACAGTGTGGAGATGTGTGTGGCGCTGGTGGGGAACATACTGGCGCTGTGGCTGCTTGTGAGTAAGGAGAGGAAGAACTGGCACACGGGAGTGGTGTTCTCCTGCAACCTGGTCATCAGTGACATCCTTTACGCCCTCACTCTGCCCCTTCTTATCGACTATTATTCAAGAGATCGACAGTGGATATTTGGTCATACTGTCTGCAAAATAGAGCGCTTTCTCTTCACCTGTAACCTCTACGTCAGCATTTACTTCATCATGTGCATTAGTGTTAATAGATACCTGGCCATCGTTCATCCCTTCTTCGCACGCAACCATGTGCAACCGAAACATGCCAAGATCATCAGTTTTCTGGTGTGGATCTTGGTGGCGAGCATTTCATCTCCAATCCTTTATTATTCAGGTACCAAGGGTGAAAGATGTTCCTTATTCTCAAACTCAAATTCTGAACCTAAAAAGTTTATGTACAGGGTGTTTATGGCTGTAGTAGGCTGCTTGGTCCCATTTTTGTTAACATTTGCATCCTACTTTGGTGTTATTTGGGTCGTTTTCAAAAATGAGAATATTACATCATTGGAGAAGAAAAAAGTGGCTTTGATGGTGGGTTTAGTCTGCGTCCTGTACTCCATGTCTTTTGTGCCTTATCACATTTTGCAAATATGGCACTTTAAGCTGAAGGGGGAAAAAATGAATAAGAATTATTATGTTTGTAATGGATACCAAGTGTCAAAGGCATTAGCCTGCGTGAACATGTGCCTCCATCCCATCTTGTATATGGCTGTGTTTGACAGTATCAGGACAATGTGCTGTAGCAGAAGCTCAAATTAAGCTGATTAAGCTACTGTCTTTTTGATTCTCCCAGGTTCACCTTAAATTTGAAATAGTAATGCATGTAATAATGGATTTTTTCCTTCTTTTTTTCTTTTAGTCCATAAACTTCAACAAGTTATTTGAATGTCTGGTCTCCTTGTAAATATACAGTATATACAGGTCATTGCAAATAAATAAGTGATGGAAAACAAGTACCTTAGTAGTGCTATTTTCATTATATTGAAATTGTCATAAAATTCCAACATATTATGTAACATGTAAAATATATACAATTAAAGAATAAATGATTAACAGTCTCTTTTTCAAATTAACAGAAGCTACAACATACAATATCCAATAATGTTTTCTCCTTATATATATATATATATATATATATATATATATATATATATATATATATATATATATATATATATATATATACTTTGAAGGAAACTTCTTTTACTTTGTTCCCAACACAACATGCATCACAAATTGTCCATATCTTACTCCAGTTCAAATGTCTATAAAGTGATGACTAAAAAGATTTACATGAAGGACATTTTTTCACTTATTATGTAATGTCCCAGTGAAATGCCATTTAGTATGTTATGTAATGTATATGGTGATAAGGTCTAGTAGACTTAATTATAAATTTGCTGCATGTTAGGAAGCAAATTGTTCTTTGTTCAAAAGCTATTTATCTAAAATAATGTCATTATCAAACTATTATTTTTTTAAATACTGTATTTTTTTATCTCCCGGTTTTTGTTTTACATGACTTTCCTCAGAGAATGAGGAACCTGAGTTATTTGTAGATGGCACTGAAATGTCAATATCTGGCAATTAAGTGTCTAACAGCTCTGGTACCGGTGTTACGGACTTGTCTCTCACCTGATTAATATGTCGACGTACTACTTGCCCACTTCCTAATGCTACTGTGCACGATACAGGATCAGTGTTTTTCTGAACTGTTCCTGGAATCCAAGTAGATCCAGAGCTGAAGTTCCTAGTATACATTGGGTCACCCTCCACAAGATGTCTTTCTTTTGCATATTGGTCATGGTACCATTTTTGTCTCAATTGCTTGTTACGCCCTTGACTTTTAAAATCAGGATGAATGACATCCAGTGTAGAACGCAGTTTCCTTCCACACAGCAGTTCAGCGGGTGATTTGCCAGTGGTCGAATGTGGCATAATTCAGTAACTGAACAGAGCTCTGGCTAGCTTTGCTTCAATTGAATCTCCAGCACTCTCTTTCATCAGTGTTTTGAATGTTTGGACTGCTCTTTCGGCCAGACCATTGGAAGATGCATGGTAGGGTGCTGTGGTTATGTGTTTAATGCCATTTCTTTCCATTAACTCTTGGAATTCAGCACTGGTTAAACAACCACCATTGTCTGACACCATTACTTCTGGTATCCTGTGTTGGATAAAGGTTTGTCTTAAGCACTTCTTGCTGCTTGCAGCCCCATTCCCATTTTTCATCTTTTTCTCAGAACTGCATGCAAGGGAGCCAACAAGGTTGACAAGTTGGGCAGAAATTTGTTTTAATAATTCAACACACCTAAATAGGCCTTCAGTTCACTCACAGTTCATGGTGTAGGTTCATAGGTTTTTACAGCTTGTACGTTTTCTGTTACCGTTTCCCGTTATCTGTGGCATTCATTCTGTGACCTAAAAACATCACTTCCTCTCCCATGAACTCACATTTGCTCCTTTTCAGTCTCAGTCCACTCTTTTCTAGCCTACTCTAGTACCTCATCCAAGTTCTGTAAATGTTCATCTTCATTAGCCCCGAGACTAAAATGCCATCCAGATAAACTGTGATGTGTGTGATGTTTTGCAGAATCCATTCCATTGTGCACTGGAACATCACTGGACTCAAAGCAACTCCAAATGCTAGCCTGTTGAAAGTATACAATCCCTTGTGTGTGTTAATTGTAACATACTTCTTGGAATTTTTCATCCAGCATTGTGCGCTGATACGCATGGCTCATGTCCAGTTTGGAGAATTTTGTCCCTCCTGCCAACTGAGCAAATAAATCTTCCACCTTGGGAATTGGATACTGCGCCACACTGGATGCTCAATTTACTGGGAGTTTGTAATCCCCACAAACAACATTGCTAGTTTGTGTAGCCCAGCCCAGTGCGTTCTCATTACACAGGAATTAATTTGTACAGCAATATTCTTGCATGTGTTCTCCAGCAGCAGCTATTTTTCTGCCTGCTATGGGTTGGCACCCCATCCAGGGTCCAAGTCTGTTGTTCCAATGAAAAACCTAAATGGTGAAATATATGCTTGTATGCTAGTTTCTATTCTAGAAGTGCATGTTTATTGAAGTTTTACCAGTAGTTTGTTAATGTCATGCAATGACAAGTCACATTTAACGAAACAAATACTCCACCCAAATACTCCACGTAGTGCCAGGTGAAGGTTTTATTGTTACATATCAGGGCTCATAGCAATAAAACAGTCACACACACACACACTATATGGCCAATAGTTTGTGGACACTTAACTATCACACCCATATATGCTTGTTGAACATCCCATTCCAGATTTAGAATAACTTCCGCTCCTCTGCAAAAGGTTTTCCACTAGACACTGGGGCATGGTCGATGTTGGGCGAGGAGGCCTGGGGTGCAGTCAGTGTTTCAGTTCATCCCAAAGGTGTTCAGTGGGGTTGAGGTCAGGGTTCTGTGCAGGACACTCGATTTCTTCCACACCAATGTTTGTCAAAAATATCTTCATGGACTTCTCTTTGTGCACAGGGGCATCGTCATGCTGAAACAGGTTGAACATGCTGAAACTTAACACTTAGCTTCATTTTCCAGTATACACTTTTGGTTTAGGTTTTTGGTTGATATTGTTTTAAAAACAAAAAGAAAAGTTCATTTTAATATTCTGTACAATACAAAAAGAAAAAAACATCTGAGAACAAATCACAAAATTAACAATTAACATCTTTTTGTAATTTCTACAATAAATAAATAATGTTAACTAAATAAATAAACAAACAAAGTGCCAGAGTTCAGGGTTTTTTAAAAAAATGTTTAATGCAACTTTAGTAGTAAATAAGTACATAAAATAATTACATAAAATAAAGAGAATACCAGGGGAGTGTACAGATCAAGATATTCATATCACATCAATATAAATTCTTGTAAATATTTGTGTTGACATCTTTCTTGTTTTGCCAGTGTAGACCTTCCAGCACATAGACGTCACTGTGACACTGAAATCTCGCGAGATTTCCGTCTTCTTGCTCTCGGGAAAGTTCTCTCTACTGAGCTAGCACAGTTGCTATCAGCGGTGCGTCAAAATGCCGTCGATGGAATACGACGAGTAAGTTTTTTAAAAAAAGACTATTTTTGTATTAAATTTTATACATTAAGCTAATCACAGATATCTTTCGTAGCTCAAAGCCAAGCTGGGCCGACCAGGTTGAAGAAGAAGGAGATGAAGGTAAGTTTATCGTGAGCTAGCTTAGCACACGCGTGGCCACACGGTAAAGTCCCAAATTATCGCGCACTTCCCGTGTGGGTGTTCTACAGAGGGTATAATGTTCACTTAGACAATACCCAATGGAAGTGCACTATATCTGTATTTGGGATGGAACCTGGACGAGACCGTTGAATTGACTTCCCACGCATCAAAAACGTGATTATATACGTGATATTTATTTAACGTTGACACTTGAAATGTGGATTAAAATCTAAAAACATTGACATTAGTTAAACTGATTGTTGTTTCATTAGCCAGCTAGCTAGCGTTATAATTCGTTTAAACTCGTCGCTAAACTACTTTTTTTTCCCTACCTTTCTTCCGACATGTCCCGCCTCAACGTTCGGATTGGTTATCGGTGTCCTGCCGCCCGCACAGAGATTGGCCCACTGCTGAATATACGAGCTGCTAGCCAATTATAGTGTAGGATCTTGCCATTAGAACCAATCACAGCGAAGGGGCGGATTCGGACGGAATATGGGTGGAGAAAATGAGAGGAACTCAGCTGGGATAGCATAGAAGCGTGTCAATTTAGATGTTCGTTAATATCTTTAATTGACAAAGTATTACTGAACGAATGACGTTAAAACGTAATTATTTTCTGTTGCTTTCTCCATTTTGTTGTTCTTTCCGAGACCAAAAGAGTGCCTTGCTTATTCAAGGCACCAGAAAGCGTAAAAGCCACTGTCTTGGAAAATTTTCCTGAAAAAACCTGTTGGAAACCGCTTACAACCGAGACACCTTCCATAACCGTCTCCTAACAGAAAATATCGGCACACCCACTGTTATGTTTTACTTTGTTAAATAACGTTATTTTCCCCCAAAACCTGCTTTTTTTAAATTAGTCTTAGATTATGTGTAGTGTCCGCCGTACAAGTCAGTGTGTATGCGCTGCTACTATATCAACAATAAAGTATTAGAACGTGCGCATTAATATTAACCTGTTATTCATGATTCATGTTCCAACCGGAACTACTTCCCGAGCTGTGAGATCAGGCAAAGCTAATGCACACCACCTGACCAATCAGATTTGAGCATTTGATCACGCTGTGGTAGAAAATAAAACAACTAATTGGTCCATCTTCTCTCTATTTGCATCGGACTGTGCCATCATCTGATGAATAGTGAAGTCCTTTATTTCTGGGTCACGTATTTTTAGGACCTTTATCCTGTTTATCTTAATCGTTCTTGTTGTGTTTTTTTTAGTTTTTTTTTTATACTGTGTTAATGTTTTGAATCGGCTGCTTTAGAACGCTTCGCTCTCCTGATAATTTCCCAGGAATCTTACTTGGTCTCCTTATCGCATACTTTCCCAGGCTTGCTCTGACTTGTGTTCAAGTGATTAAATGAAGTGAAATTCACACATAAAATTTACGTGTGTGAAGGAGACCTGTGGTTCTAAATCTCTTAGATTATCCTCCGCCTTAATGCGTATCGCGTCCCACATTACCGTCTGCATGATACAGACCCTAAATAGCAAGAAAGTTGAACGTTGATGGTCTGAATCGTGGTCCTGGTGCACCCCTGTCCTTCACGTTTTAGTGTTTCCGCTCATATAATGTGCCATGTTCGACCCAGTTTAGACGGCTAATTAGCTGAGGAGTTGAATGAAATGGGTTCGAAGCAGGGAAAACACTAAAATGTGTAGGACAAGTGCAGAACTGAGCTGTAGTATTCTTAGCGTATGTGATAAATCCCTTTTTTTTTTTTTTTTTTTGAAGGCACCCTTCCATCACCAAAAGAGACAGTGAAAGGCAATATCAAGACTGTTACAGAATACAAGATAGATGAGGAGGGCAAGAAGGTCAAGGTGAGAACAGTTCTGAAAACTGGATATTGAGTTAACTAGAAGAGAAATTCACTTGTTACCTGCTTACCGCTCTTTTCTTCCAAACTTCAGATAGTCCGAACTTTTAAAATTGAGACAAGGAAAGCCTCAAAAGCTGTCGCTAAGAGAAAGGTATGATTATTTGGGCTGATATATATTACGCACATGTTTTTTCTAATTTGGAATTTATTTCTTTATTTTTTAAATCTGCTTGTGGTTCTTTTTATTTCTGTCTTGCCTCTATCCAGAATTGGAAAAAATTTGGAAATTCTGAATACGATGCACCGGGGCCTAATGTTGCTACCACCACTGTCAGTGATGATGTCTACATGACCTTCATCTCCAGTAAGGAGGTAAGGAATTAAATCTTCTGATGACACTTTTCCACTGGATGGTGTGGTACAACACAATACAGTGACAAATATATTATATTACATTTTGGCATTATTTCCATTGTCAAGTGAAATAAGTACACATGCAGAATGTGATCAAGTGGGAAACGTCACCATCCCATAAGCTGCAGGAAACTCCTATATCACAGCTACAGTTATGTGATGGGGAAACGGATTCAGGTAGTTTTGAATTTGGATTAGAAACTGTAGCATGCTGTTCCATACTGTCCATGTGAAACTTGATATTTGGTGGACAGATGGATTGATGGTTTAATTGAGGGATGGATGGATAGAAGAGGGATTCATGGATAGAAGAGGGATTCATGGATGGATTGACTGATGGTTTAATTGATTGGATCTATGGATGCATGTATGGATTGGATGGGTGGACAAATTTGAGGCTGGATGATGGAAGGGATGGATGGATTGATGGTCTAATTGATTGATTGGATGGATAAAAGAGATGGGTGGATGAATTTAAGGATGGATGATGGAAGGGATAGATGGTTTGATGAATTGATGGATGGATAGAAAAGATGGGTGGATGAATTTAACGATGGATGATAGAAGGGATGGGTGGTTTGATGGATGGATGGATTGATGATTGGATGGATAGAAGAGATGGGTGGGTGAATTTAAGGATGGGCGATAGAAGGGATGGATGGATGGATTGATTGTTTAATTGATTGGATGTATGGATGGGTAGGTGGATGGATTGGATGGGTGGATGAATTTAAGGATGGATGATGGAAGGGATAGATGGTTTGATGAATTGATGGATGGATAGGAAAGATGGGTGGATGAATTTAACGATGGATGATAGAAGGGATGGATGGTTTGATGATTGGATGGATAGAAGAGATGGGTGGGTGAATTTAAGGATGGACGATAGAAGGGATGGATGGATGGATTGATTGTTTAATTGATTGGATGTATGGATGGGTAGGTGGATGTTGTGGATTGATTGATGGATGGATGGATGGATTAATTAATGGGTAGTATGATGGTTGGATGGATTTTATCAACCCTTGCAGGTGGAAATTCAAGAGCTTTGTTGTTTTTGATAGTGCAGACCAGAACTTGACGTGCTTCTCCCCTCTTTTTCAGGACTTGAATTCTCAAGACCAGGATGAAGATCCCATGAACAAGCTGAAAGGCCAGAAGATCGTGTCCTGCCGTATTTGCAAAGGGGATCACTGGACCACCCGTTGTCCCTATAAAGACACTCTGGGTCCCATGCAGAAGGAGCTGGCGGAGCAGCTGGGCCTGTCCACTGGGGGGGATAAGGAGAAGACTGCAGGTGGGGTCGCAGAACAGCATTTCAGAACTTTTTATCCATTTGTTGCTCCATTTAATGTTATGGTATGTCTGTAACATGACATTGTATTTTTAGTAACGTCATGAGAGAGACTGAAAACAAAGAGGCTGGTAAGGGGAAATAACTGTTTATAGGTGCTATAACACCATTCCTGATAGTTAGTTCCTGTTCTGAATTGTGTTGTAGTACATATAAACAATTGTACCCCTTTTACACCTCTTTTTTTTCCACGCTTAATAAAAATGCAGTGTCATGATACAGAGAAACCGGCCAAAATGGAAACCTCCTCTCTCCTGAAGACTTTCCCATGTCAAAGAACTTGCAGCTTTAGCTCTGACTGTTACAGCTGTGGTGCTGGAGACTCTTTCTAAAAATACTTACAAAAAGTGAATTATTAACCATATCACATGATTTGAGTTTTGTTTTGGTTCTTTGTTAAATGTTTTTTTTTTTTTTTTTTTTTAAAAACAAATATTTATTAGAGTGATACTATTATATTTAATTAATTTCTCTTTTAAGTAAACACAATGGAGCTGTCCCTTCTGTATTCAGCGTTTAAGGCACTGTTTTGTTTTGGGTTTTTTTCCCTAGTTTTTTTTTTAAGTTTTTTTTTTTATTTAGCTTGATCAACACTGCTGAGATGGTGAAATGCTACATGACTTTCCCCCCTTTTCTGTAGCTTTTCACCATTGTTTAAAAAAAAAAAAAATTTTATACATAAAACCGAACTTCCTGCTGTTCTGAAAAATCTTCCAGACAGTCACAAAACAAACGGCTGTAAAATATCACACTATATTCTACACTATAATCCGAGCATGAATCTTCACTGCCTGTCGTTTAGAGCCCGAGCCTGCTCAGCCAGCCCAGAGCAAGACTGGGAAGTACGTTCCTCCCAGCCTGCGGGACGGAGGCACGCGCCGAGGAGAGTCCATGCAGCCCAACCGCAGAGGTGTGTTAAGCTCCACACAGTTGGGAACACTTTCACCTGGTGTAAACATCTGTTTGGTTATTGTCTCCCACGTTCACTCGCTCGTTTTTGTCCAGCTGATGACAACGCTACAATCCGTGTGACCAACCTGTCTGAGGACACGAGGGAGACGGATCTGCAGGAGCTCTTCAGACCGTTCGGCTCTATCTCTAGGATCTACCTGGCCAAGGATAAGAACACAGGCCAGTCTAAAGTAAGTCTTAGTAGTAACTACAACAATATGTAAGTACATATTACTGTAGAGTGACTGGTGGTTTAAAAAAAAACCCAAAAAAAACAAGGCAACTGTTGTCCAGCATAGGGAAATCATAATTTCATAAGTACACCCATTAGAAACATGAAAGTAGACCTGTCAACCTGTATATGTAGGAGCCCTGCCCACCTCCTCAGTATCTGTATCCTTAATCTGCTTGTCTAAGGTACCCGTGTTAGTGATTTTGTCCGTCCCTGCATGTATTTGCATTAAAATGTAGTAGTTTCATACTTGTTGTCAAGATGCAGAGTTCCCCTTCCCCCTGCTTTAACAGGATGCGAAAAACTCCTTGCATCTACACGGCGTTGGAAGTGTTTTTGTTTATGCTGCAGCTGTATAAGCGGTACGAACACTTCACACGTCTGCTGTCAGATTGTCGTTGGTGTCAATACATGTTTGAGTGTTGATTTAAAGAGCAGGAGATGTGAGAGAAAAATGTTGTGTATGTGCATCCTGTCGTAGGCGGCTAGTTAATGCTTTCAGCACGTGAAAGAAAGGTGACAACAGACAAGTGGTCTAACGTTGTCCTGAATTGTTTTATATTTCTCTTATACTACAGCAGTTACAGTTGTTTTGTTTTTTTTAATCAGTGAATTAAACAGCATGGTTGTACTCTTTATCCTTTTATAGTTACATTTAATGTTTTTGGAATGTCCGTGAAACATGTCGGATCCTGTTAGCACTTGCGTTATGGTTTTTTTTCCCTCCACTTTCTTGAAGTTAATGAGACGGTTATGTGATGGGGAAACAGACTCTGGTAGTTTTGAATTTGGATTAGAAACTGTACCGTGCTGTACTACACTGTCCATGTGAAACTTGATATTGGGTGGACGGATTGACTGATGGTTTAATTGATGGATGGATTGATGATTGGATTGATGGAAGAGATGGATTGACTGATGGTTTAATTGATTGGATGTATTAATGAATGGGTGGATGAATTTAAGGATGCATTATAGAAGGGATGGATGGATGGTTTAATTGATGGATGGGTGGATTGATGATTGGATGAAAAGAAGAGATGGATCGACTGAGGGTTTAATTGATTGGGTGGATGAATTCAAGGATGGATGATGGAAGGGATGGATAGAAGAGGGATTGATTGGACTGAGAAGAGATGGATGGATTGATGATTGGACTGAGAAGAGATGGATTGATTGATGGTTTAAGGGATGGATGGATTGATGGTTTAATGGATGGATAGAAGAGATGGATTGATGGCTGGGTGGATGAATTTAAGGATGCATGATAGAAGGGATGGATGGATTGATGGTTTAATTGATGGATGGATGGATGCATGTGTGGATTGGATGGGTGGATGAATTCAAGGATGGATGATGGAAGGGATGGATAGAAGAGGGATTGAGTGGACTGAGAAGAGATGGATTGATGGATGGGTGGATGAATTCAAGAATGGCTGATGGAAGGGATGGGTGGATTGATGGTTTAATTGATTGGAGGTCTGGATGCAGGAGTGAATTGATGGATGGGTGGAAACCCATTAGAAACATGAAAGTAGACCTGCCAACCTGTATGCATTCTATGTACCCGCGTCGGTGATTTTTGTCTGTCCCTGCATGTATCGGTGTTAAAATTTAGTAGTTTCGTACTTCTCAAGATCGTAGAGTTGCAAAGTTCACCTTCCCCCTGCTTTAATGAAAAACACGTTGCATTTGCACTGCATTTGAAGTGTTTTTGTCTTTGCTGCAAAAAAATACCACCACTTTTCATATTAAAGATGAACTGCAAATGACTTCCCCATGCTGGACATATTACTCTTACAAAGTGCTGACACTGGAGACTCCTTCCATCAACGCTAAATTAATTTCATCAAGAAACTTCTCCAGTGACCAATGAGATTTTTTTTTTTCCTCCTTTCTTAAATAACACACATTAGAACGAGCCCCGAGTGGCATTCGGAACTACTGTCAGAGCTGCTGTTAAAAACAATTACCCAAGAAAACACCTTCCAACCAATCAGTGTAGAGAATTCAGCGTGTTCAGCCATGTGGAAAGTTTAACTTCATGCAAATTTGGAGCAACTTTGTGCAGTGACTACCGCTAGGAGAAGACAGTAGAGCGCGAACCGTGAATGGAACCGTGCACCCTGATCCGCCATGCTGCCTGCGAGTCCAAATTGGACCCAGACAGTCCGGCGTTTGTACTTTCGTACAGATAAACAACTGCATTGGCACATACTGCTTCTCATTCATCTTGTAGGATGTGATACGCACACACACACTGTTGAATTTTATACACAAACACTCTCCCTCCAGATTGTTTAATTTTAGCAACAAGGAAACTGCTTTATTTATTTATTTTTTTTGTCAGATGTGGAATGCTAATTGCATCACCCTCTGATAAATGTTGCTATGGCAACCAGTGGTAGGAATGCCTACTGGCGACTTCATAGTACAGCGACTATGTATGTGTGAGCGTGCCTTTAATAACCATAAACCCTCGTAACTGAACTGCACTCTGTTGGTCTTTTCTTCAGGGTTTTGCCTTCATCAGCTTCCACCGGCGTGAGGATGCAGCCAGAGCCATCGCTGGAGTGTCAGGCTTCGGTTACGATCATCTTATCCTCAATGTGGAATGGGCCAAGTAAGTACTACTGAAACATACAGACAAGATAGTGTGTGTACGTTGGCATTTACATCTGATGTGTGAGTAATAAATACTTTTTCTTTTTTTCCCCCCCTTCCAGACCATCCAACAACTGAGAGTGTGTACTCTGTTTATATATTCCAGAACGACTGAACCTTGTTCCAGTAGTGAATTACTATTGATTGAATAAACATAACGATGAGTAATTTGCTTCTTGGGTTTTTTTTTGTGCCCCCACCAGATACTATGACTTTTCCCAATGTTAACCTTTAGAGCAAATAATGGAAAAAGTATCTCAGAGCATGAACCAGCTTTCTGCATGAGCTTACAAGTTGTGGTCTGGAGGAACTTGCATTAAAGCTGTTGCAAAACAACAAATACAAAACTATTTTTGTGAAAGGGAACTTGGTGAAAAGGGAACATTGAAAGAAACCAGTCATCCCTTAGTTTGTACTTTTTGGTCAGTATGTATTTTTATATATATATATACACACACACAATACTGTGCAAAAGTCTTATGCACATGCAAAGAGATGCTGTAGAGCAAAGATGCCTTCAAAAAGAATGAAATTAAATGTTTCTCCATTTTTTTAAAAAAAGAGCATTTTTCTTTAAAGTATAAAATCATTTAAGTATAAAGAGCAGTAAACAGTAATAAAGGAAGCAAAGGCAATATGTGGTGTGACAACCCTTTGCTTTAAAAGAAAGAAAAAAGTCTCATGTAGAATCAGTGCAGTTTTATAAGGGGAATGAGCTGTAAGGTTTATTGAGCGTGGTGCAGAACCAGATATGGTTCTTCTGGAGACTTTGACTGTCGCACTTGCGTCTTATTTTTGCAGCAAAACCCAGCACCCTTCATTGTGTTTTTGTCTGAAAAGTGTCTCTTACCACTTAATATACAGCTTTCTTTACTGACATGCAAACATTTTTCTGTAGCATTTAATTTTAACCTGGAAAACTAATGATAATGTAGAAGCCATAAAATAAAAAAATCGAACAAAGTTTGTACTAATAAAACCAAATAGTATGCCTGAGATGTTTGCACAGTACTACTGTATATATTGTAACTTCTGCTCAAAAGAACCTGCAGCAGCGAGTGTGGTATGCGGTTAGAGGTCTTGGTGGGGTTAAAGGAAATTCACTCAATAAAACCTGCAACCACACTGCAGATACACGAGTTGAAAGCGGACCTCGTATGGTGTGAAAGTCTCGGTATGAGTACATCTGCACTCACTGCTGGCTTGGCTGATTTTGGTGTGGGTGCTGTAAACCAGGTAAACAATACCAAGACTCTTAACACAGGACTGTTTAAGTATTTGATTGAGGATTGCTTTGGCAGTAGAGCCAGCTGCAAAGAAAACCACAGGTATATATTAACACACCCATAATGTTATATCTGTACTAACTCATTCACTCAACACATAAAATGGATTAAAAACAGTAAGATGATGTTTATTTAACATTGACACTGGAGGATTCTGTAAGAGTTTTGTTTTCGGACACAGGAATGGCCTTGGGACTGAAGGCTTTCCAGTTTCTCGCTAAAACAAGCTGCATTATTTATTTTTCTTGATGTCATGAGAAGAAAAAAAGAAGCTGATGAGGGAACAACTGTTTTATAGCTGCTACAATACAACATAACATTAAGGTACTTGTATGTTCCAAATCATTACATGTAACTATAAACATACAGAAAACAATTTTTGCCAATAATTAATTTGTTATTCTGAAGAGCCTTTCATTTGCCATGCTGTAAAAAAAAACAAACAATTTAAGACGTACATTTATGCACTAAAAGGTCAATCTCAATATAAACACCCTTGTAATACTTTGAGATTAAACAGAGCCATTTTATAAACACTAAATGACATTATTGCTACTTGCACTTAACAAATGAAGTAATTTTAAATGTGCTGTTGAAATTTTAAAAGGTTTATTAGTAAAGTTGGATTCCAGGCACTCTGTAAAATCTAAATATTCACACACACGGCACACCTGTACATTCAAATCAGCCAATCATGTGGCAGTAGCACACTGCATAAAATCATGCAAATACAGATCAAAAGCATCACTTAAATGCTCAGATCAGTGGGAGTTAGGATCATTGCCCCTTTACCATGGCATGGCTGTTAATGCCAGATGGGCTGGTTTGAATATTTCTGATGATCTGGGATTTTCTTGAGCAGTGGTCACCAACCCTGTTCCTGGAGATCTACCTTCCTAAAGACTGTAGTTGTAGGCTGTGGATCAGGTGGTAGAGCAGGTTGTCCACTAATCGTAGGGTTGGCAGCCCACGACTTCACATGCTGAAGTGTCTTTGGGCAAGACACTGAACCCCAAGTTGCTCCGTACATGGCAGATCTGCTACCATCGGTGTGAGTGTGTGTGAATGGAACCGCTAGGGTTAAATAAAGCTCTATATAAATGCAGACCATTTAGCATTCTAATCATTGCCTGAAGTTCTTGAAAATCAACTAAAACAGGTTTTGGTTAGAGATGAAACATGGAGGAAGGTAGACCTCAAGGAAGAGGGTTGGTGACCACTTCTCTAGAGAGTTTAGACCACACACAAAAACACCAAACCCATCCAGGTCCACAGATGAAAACACCAACAGAAGAGACCTTTAACCCTAATAACCACTCTTTATAACTTTGGTGAGCAGAAAGGAACACAACCACTGAGGGTTGGGCTAAAACAGCCCAAGACCACATCAGAGACACAGGTATGCTGTTGAAGTGCTGCTGCCACCTGACTGGCCGATTAGATAACTGCATGAATGAGCAGGAGTAACACATTCTCAATTCAATTTTACTGTGAATAATGTTTTAAGTAGTGACAGACCAACCTTCATAAGCTCTTCAATTTAGTACACAGCATTTTATTGCTCATTTTTAATCATGATAAAAATCATTGAAACAGGGAGGAACAAAATATTAATAGTTGTAGCATGAGCCTTTATGACGTGCAACAATTCATTTTACTAAAACACATTTACACGAATTTGACATCCAGTTGATAAGAGCTTTATTTGAAATATTACAACATATAAAAACTACATAGAATTTATTCCACCACCTCAGAGTGGAGATTGCAAACACGATTAAAATTACATTTAGAAAATGAATAAAACATCACTTTTAACGGCGCTGCACAGACCACACATCCGTAGAGAGGCCAGCTGAGTGGCCAGGCTCCACATCAGCACATGGGTTAATGGAACGAACTGAATAAGTGGGAGTCGAGAAAAAACTCCAAAAAAGTACTCGAGAGGAGCATTACTCACTCACACCTCCATCTTCTCTGGTTTCACAGGCTCTGAAAGGAAAACAGAGGAATTCTCTTTATTCAAATTCACAAAAGAGGCTCAGATCTCTGCAAGATCCATACTACATCACACCTGTAGCGTTCTCCTTCATCTTCTCCAGAACACATTTCTTGATTTCAAGTCCGATGGCTTTGGAAAGAGGTGGAGGCACAGCGTTTCCGACCTAACAAAGGCAGAAGTTACGGAGATTTAGATTTGTCAGTGTTAACATAGAAGACAAAGTAGAAAAGGTGAATGAAATTAAGTTAGAGTTCAGTCTAAAATAAATAAAAAGGTAAGGGGGTGTGGGGGATGGATAATTGTAAATAATAAAATATGCACTAGTATGCATATCAGTCAATACAAAAAAAAAAAAAAAATAGAAAGAAAAAAAGGAAAACTAGGCAGTGTTCTGCACACTTCTCATTTATACAAGTGAGCAATTGAGGGTTAAGGGCCTTGCTCAAGGGCCCAACAGTGGTAGCTTGGCAGTGCTGGGGGCTTGAACTCCTGACCTTCTGATCAGTAACCCAGAGCCTTTAACCACTGAGCCACCGCTGCTCACTTGTCCGACACTTTTCACTGGAAGTGTAGCAACTACAGCTCATCATGCGTCCGTACCTGTCGGTGTTTGTCCAGGATGTTGCCAAAGAAGCGGTACGTATCGGGGAAACCTTGCGAGCGAGAGCACTCTCTAACACTGACCACACGGTGCTGCTCCGGATGTAACACACGCCCCTAAAAAACACAGACACACCATTAGGAATTACTCTTCACTCTGCAGAACATGACAATCAACATCGAGGCCAATTCCTAAAAATTCCACCAGTCTATAAGGATTAGATTGAAGAGAGCAAAACAAATGCATTAATACTGTACGAGTCTATAAATCAGAGTGGAATATAGAAAGTGTTCGTGTTCTCTCTCTTACTACTGAATTGCTCCGATAACACTCCCATAGTTACAATAAAACATTAGTTTCCAAGTATGAAGTTTGCCATGGATTTTCACAAAGACTAAGTGATCGAAAACAGAAACTGCTGCTAATCATCCACATACTCCAGTTAATTCATAATGTAAATAAATAGATAAATGTAATAGGAAAATTAAAATGAATAAGTGACTTGACAAATACAATTCATTTTTAATTTAGTTTAAACCCAAATGTATTGTATTCATTTGTTTTCTGTATATTTGTATTTAACTGTTCTTTTTATTTTTTCCATTTGTTCTTATATTCATACATTTACTTTATTTACACAAATGGAAAAAATAAAATAAAAAGGTAAAAATAAAAATAAATTAAAAAGAAATACAAAAAAGTACATGAAGGAATAAAGTAATACAAAAATAATTTTAGGATTAAATTTAATTAAAAGTGAATTGTTTCAAGTCACTTATTTTCCAATTACATTTATCTATCCATCTCATAATTTTTAATTTCTGCAGGTTTTGTCCTCCATACTACACATCATATAGGAAAATATAATTATAGCCATCATCATATCACAATTACAAATTGATAGAAAATGGTAGACACGAGCATTTAACCATCTTTTTTTTGGACCTTTCTAGGGTTTTCTAGGTGTTCAGAGTTGTACCTGCTTGCCCATGGGCTCAGGGTTGGTGACTGTGGTGCTGAAGAAGCCGTCCCACTCGAGCCTGCCATACAGTCCAGCCCAGTGGTTATGACGATTACCCGTGTGAGGCAAACACCACGGGATCAGTGTGTTGAACTGCCTGTCTGCTGGGTCACATGGTTTACCTAATGGGAATGAACAGAAAAATTTAATCATGAAGCAGTGCGAGTGAGTGCGTGCATGTGCGCAGAGTGAGAAATGACAACGCACCTCCAGCACACGTACACACTCCTCTCAGTGCACCGGTGCCGCTGCGGCCGTTTTTCTTGTCCGGGTGCGTGTACCGAAGCTTCTTTGTTGGGGTTCCGTCCCGTAGCCGCACCTCGATGTTGGGCAGGTCTCTCCAGTCAGAGCCTGGTGCAAGGGGGATGTGACGCATGCGTGCTTCCACTAGGGCACTCATGTCCTGTAAGAGCAACAAAAAGGACACCAATATTAATCAAACATGTTTGAGTAATGTAACAAGGCAGAGGACTAATGCTAGTCAATAATCCAATGCCAGACAATGGTGAAGCTGCACCACCTACAGCCATGAGGGTGAGAAAAGAAAACCATATAACTACAACTTTAAATGGCCCAAATACATGGTACATATTTTCATGAATGCCCTTCATTTTTTTTCAAGAAAAAAAAAAAAAAAATTAATCCACTTGGGAGTCCCTGTATGCATATTTCATGGGAAACAGCAGCATATTTAAGGCTTATCTGATTAACTTTGTTCTGGATGGTTTAACTGGTGTGCCGTTGACTAAAATCGTACCCAACACTTCATCTCTCAGGGTGACATTTAGAAAAGCATAATGGCAGGCAAACCTTGCAGATATGGTCCCTGAGAATAGGCTGGTATTGTGCCCCCCGAATGTGTCTCTGGAACCAGGATTGTGGCTCGCCGTTGTAGGAAATCTCCAGAGCAGAGGCTCCATTACGGATCTCTGGGAGGTCAGACATGGTGTCCCGGACCGTAATGGTTCGATAGATACCGCCGTTCCCTCTGAAGAAGTAAAACATTAGTACGTACACACACCAACATAACATCTGACTAAGAAAAGAAAAAGTTAGTAGCTGATGTAGTTACCTGGTTACGTTGGAGACATATTTTTTGTCATCAACCACTACACTGAGGGAGCACGCTCTTGGAGCGAACACATGCAGTGGTTCTGGGTAGCGTGGGAGTTTCTCACCCGGAGCAGCAGCCAGTATAATTGCCCTGCGCCGTGTCTGGGCCACCCCATACTGCCCTGCCTACAAAAAATAGGAACAATAATTACCATGGATCACTTAAGGCTACTTGGGTAAGGAAGAAAAAAAAAAAAAAAAAAAAAAAAATCTATCTATGCTGGATCTTTAATCGGTAGCAGAAACACTTACTTGGAGTACACCAAACGTGCACTGGTAGCCCATGCGCACTAGACAACGCAGTGTGAGTTTCAAGACCATGGAGCGCTTAAAGGACACAAAGTTTCGGACGTTTTCCAACAGGAAGAACTTCGGCCTGTAGTAGTCACAGTAACTGAAAACAAAGAATGCATATGCGTGATACAGAGGCTTCGACACTTCCAAAAGGAGAATTCCAAAAGGAGAAAGAGGTCCCTAAGGTATGTTAGTGTGTGTGAGACGCTACATTTTTTTTTTTAGATGCATGACAAGCAACAGTAAGAGGAATAACTTGTGGAATAAGCTCAGCATGACTCATGACTGCTACTTATTAAGCAGCGATGCTAAAGTAACTGCTGCCAGTCAGTAGAACCAAGGGAACATTTGTGTTTTGACAAAAAAACAAAAACACCCCACACCATAGATTAAATAAGAGAGCCCAAGACAATCTATAATTTAAATTGCATTCTTAAACACTTATAGCCTTCAATTCATACAACCTTTAATTTTCAGACAAAGTAGGACTAATGTGTGCACCCTTCATACTGACCTCAGATAAGAGACAACAAGGGAGTTCTTAAACTTTGAGTAAGTGCGGGAGTTGAAGCGGTTCATTCCACTGAAACCTTGGCATGGCGGCCCTCCACACAGCATCTCCACGTCACCCTTCTGAGGGAGTTTCTGGCCCAGGGAGTTGGTCTTCTCTCCAGCCATCACCAGCTTCAGCAGAACGTTGCAGTCTTCTGTGAACACTGTGGTGCCTGGGTTATTCAGCCTGAAGGCCTGTGCAGCAGGATCCCACATCTCGATGGCCCAGTGGGTCTCAGAGATACCTAGACACATATGAATAGATACATGAGTAAGTTTTTTTTTTTTTTTTTTTTTTTTTTAAAAGGGAAAGGGGAGGAGGTGCACGTATGGAAGGAACTGCATTTTGAAGAAAGGACTTGCCTGCTTGGTGGAAGCCTTCAGACAGACCACCACAGCCAGAGAACACATCCAGCGTGCGCAGTTTAGGAGCTTTGAGCTCTGGAGTCTCCTGCTCATGGGCATCCTGTGAGGAAGCTTTTCCTTTCCCTTTACCTAAAGAACAAAAGGAGCAACACTAAATTTCTGCATACAACGTAGACGATGACGTCACTCAATAAAAGTGAAATCTACATTTATACCTTTTCCCTTTCCCTTTCCTTTGCCCTTGTTTACAACAGAGCGGGCATGGTTTGGTGGGTCTTCGAATGTTTTTGATTTGGCGCTGTAGGCCTGTGGTGAAAAACATTATGATTGCAGTCAATATAAATGCTTTACTGGAATTAGGTTTGCAAACTAAACTGATCTTCGGGTTCTTCAATCAGTTTAAAGTTTGAACCAAGCATGGCCCAAAGTGGTTTATTCCCCTCATTGAACAGCAGTGTAAGCGTTTCATTTATTAATGAATACATCATGCATTGTACACACACAAATGTTCATAGTCAGATTTAATCTTACAGAACAGCCACTTAAGTTGGTTCCAGTTTTACCTCTAGGAAGTAGAACCGATCAGGTCCACTGCTGGAATACTCCTGCACACTCTCCACCAGGTCCTCCCCGTACTCCACACGACAGCGACCCAGAACATCTGCCATGTTCACAGACACCTCTTCATCGCTCCAGTAAAGCTGGTTTATATCAGTGTGGTAGCCTGCCTTTGGACCCTTATGAGTGTTCTCTGGTCTGTACAGAATGGTGTTGAAAAATCATGTACAATGTAATTAAATCGCTACTTACAAACAAAATGTTTCAGACAATGCTAATAGCAGACAACTTGGACTTAAAAGCAAGGAGTTGAATCAGTATGCAACCTACGAATTGCATTTCATTGGATACGATGAAGTGTCAAACACTCGCCTGTAAAATTTGTAAATGCGCAGTTTGACCTCCGACGCATCTGCTGGCTTGCCGTTGCTGCGCTTGATACAATAGATCTCTTTAATGCGCCCGATACGGAACGGCTCCGGCGCATCCAGATTGGATCCCTTGATGTAATCCGAGGACTTCCTGTAGTATTCTGGATAAAGGTCCTCATCCACATCCTCTTTTCGGTGAGGACGTTTGACAGGGCTTGCAGCCTTCACCCTGGGATAAAGATCAATAGGTTTTGATCAAGTGACAACTGACCCAGGAAGAAGTTCTGTCAAGTAGATCAGCACCACAACTGCCCTGATTTAATTACACACAGCTTATTTATTAAAGTTTCTAACAGTATCATTGTTATAATTTGTTATACATTGTCAGTCACAAAGACACACATGCCTGTAGTTATGACAAAATGTCTAAACAGAATCTATGACCTTATTTTTTTAATCAAATTGTCTGAAATGAAGTCACTTCATGTGAGTTTTTTTTTTTTTTTTTAAACCCCTAATCAGTTTTGAACCAGATGTGCATGTGGGTTTAATTCCAAATAAAAAGGTCTGATTTTCTGGCATGTAGTTCAGTTTAACCAATCAAATGAGTTTTTTTAATCTGGTGTACAGGACACATTTGACAATCAATTTTGTTTAAATAGGACTGTTATGCAGTAGACACTTGATATACAAACATTTGGTCATAGAAAGTATGAGGCTCATTTGCTCTTCACTTACCCAAAGTTGAAAGCCTCAGGTGGCAAGTATACGCTGTCTCCCACTCTGTATTGCTCCCCCTTCAGGCAAGCCAGGGAATATAAGATTTTAGTGTCACTCTCCTCATCCTCCAGGGGATCTAAGACACGAGGCGTCTCCCGTTCCTGCTGCTCTATATTTCTAGTGCAGCTTGCACAGAACCTGCATTAAAGCAGTTTAGCAGAATATGGTTTAAAAAAATTTATATTACACATACATATATAGCTTTCCTGCCTGTATGAACTAATTCATATGTATTGGCAAAAAAACTCTAATAATTCCAAAACTCAACAAACTTGTATTTGGAGTCTTCCTCTGGGATGACCTTGGGTGGCGTCTCAAACCGAGCAAAATCCCCATCGTACCATAGCTGATAAAAGAAGCTTTTTCCGTCATCCTCAATGACCTTTATGTCATCAACAAGACCACCCTGAGGGGAGGAAAAATAAAAAACAATAAAACAAGTTGCTTTAAAACATTTAGTAAAGCCAAGTAGTATACAGCTTATGGAAAATACATTATTCAAACATCAAAAGAGAAGACAAATGAGTAAAACTAAGACAAAATATAGTGGAGGGGGGGATTCACCCACACTAATCAAACGACTGATCACAGATTTACAGCTAAATAATTTGTTCAAACTCCCATTTCTATATGAACACCATCTGCAGTATCAGAACACACATGAGCCCAACAGCATGGTTGCAATTAAATCTTGCCATAATAAAACCACAGCACAAATCCATCAGTTGTGTTTACTAAAGAGTGAAGGAGCAAAACAATTCACACCTCCATGAACCAGTCCTCTGAAGGAGCCTTGTAGAGCACATTGACCTTGCCGTGCACAAAGCTCAGCTGCATGTCCTCACACTCATCCACAAGGAAGAGCTCCAGAGGGTCCGAGGATTCGCCCAGAACGGTGTCTGTGCCACGGCAGAACCAGTGCGCATGAAACATCATCTCACTCTCCTCCCACAAAGCTGTAATCCTAAAAAAAAATACATTTAAAGAAAAAAGGTGTCAATTTCACACCAGGTAACCCTACATGTGTAATTTTTCTTGTAAATAAAAGAACTTTAAATCATGTCTATTACATTAGTTTGAGACGTACCACATACAAAGACAACCTGAAACCAAACTTTTTTTTTTGGCTTGCTCACGTCCATGATTAATTAGCAAGAATCAAGAGATTTGTGTTTTTTGTTATTTATTAAAACGTCATCTCTTACCCAGCAAAAGCATTCTGAATTTTGAACACACCATGCAAGAGTAACAAACCAATATCTAAAAATTATATCCAAAATGATCCTTGTGTGACTTCATGTTTGTTTTTGGACATTTCACAATCCAGTGAAATCGAAGGATAAACCTCCAGCCTTGGGTTTATGTCCCAACCCAAATATTGCCTTTCAGGTGAACAGTGCAATTTCGGAAGTAAAGTGTTGCTTGTCTTCCATGCAACAGTAAAGCACCAGTTACCTGGCGAGGTAGAGTGCATGAGAGGGGTCATCTGGGCTGACGGACACACAGTCTCCAACTTCCAGCACCTCATTTTCCACACGCACCTTCATATAGTAGTCACGCTTTCCTTCAGTCTGGGAGTTGGGGGAATAATTACATGAATCACTCAACAAGAACGCATCTCTAGACTGCAGGACTGATTCATTATTAGGCAACCAAGACACATCAACATTTGGGGTTGTGTGTTTGAGTGGTAAAAACCACTAGTAAAGATGTATACATACCCTAATGGGGTCTCCCACCCAAGCGATCTTGTTCTTTGTCTGCTTTTTCTTTGCTTGGGACATCTTCTTCGGTGCATCTTTAAGAAGCGGCAAGACTTCTTCCTCATCTATATTCTCATCATCCTCTGCTTCCTTCACTGCCATATTGGGACATCTGGATAAAACACACATCCATTTAGCACACTTTACCAGCAGACACATTAAACTTATGAGCAAGTCTACTTAAATGGAGATGAAATGTTACTACTCTCCCTTCCAGACATTGTTCAACAGGAACTGTGTCTGGAGTTCATTAGTATTACTCACAACCAAAACATGCTGTCTGTTTAAACGGAAAGTATGAGAACAGTATCAGGTACCCAGAACGTTACTCTCCTTAAACCTAGAGCTTATCTGTATAGTCACTGAGCAAATTTCACAGATTGCCCAATAACGTGAAATCTTTTTCTCCACGTAGCAACATTACCCCACACAGGGTCCCATTACAAAACTCAGAGTGGAGTAAAAAGTTTTTAAAAAACAAAAAAGAGCTGAAAAATCTAGCTCTCAAAACTATAACCGTGCGTAAATGTACAACGGCTGTATAAAGCTCATTTTTGCACACAAACGGTATATACCTCCTCTTTTGACAGGCCTGCTTGCTGCGACCACTGCCTCCAAATTTGATCATGTCCTTACATGAAGAGCATTTACCACAATCAGGGGCTTGGCACACCTGGAGGAACACAGTAAACTCATTTTGATCAAAACGTTATTAAAACCAAAAGGAATGGAAGGAGCACCATGCGCTCACATGGGATATAACCACACCATACTAGAACCTCCAACGCCGGGAATATAGTGCACTACGTTTGAGATTTAGCCACAGGGAAATTCAGACTCCAGTAAAACCTGATGGAAATTAGAGTTTTAATTAGAAAACTGAAATTTCACACATTTTGTATTAAATCTATACATAAAAAGGCATGCATTAGATTATTTTAACCCCAACACACTAAGAACTTCAGCAAAAAAGATTTAGTAAACACACTGATATTTCATTAGGCTGTTCGCAGACTAGATGTGGCTTGACCTAGCAATAACAGCTTCAGGTGATCGTGTCGCACGGGATCTTAAGTTCGGCGAAAATTAATTTGAATGCAAAAAGGCCATATCTGCCTGAAAAGTGAAAATTGACTTTAAAAACAAACAAATTAAAAGCTCACCTCGCAGACCCCACAGCGCTGCCTCTTGGCACCTCCATCTTTATTATTCTGATCGATCTGCTCTTCGAAGAAGGTATCAAAGATCTGGTAGACAAGCTTCGTCGTGGTAGCTTTCGTCGGACCCTTGAAATCCTTCTCGATCTTTGTAGGATGACGAATAGCTTGTCTTCTGGCTGCTCTCCTGAAAAAAGGGGGTAGAAAAGGGACACATTAGGAACACAAACAGCTGAGTGACCAGATGAGACCACTTACTCACTAAGCAGAGATGGAGACATGCAGTTTTTATGAGAATAAATACTTTTTTTTTTTTTTAATAAATGCAGAGCTCTTTAGGGCAGGGTGATGTAAGCTTTAATTTTTTATTTATTTTTTTAAAAAGTACTTAAAATTCAAGACGGAAATTTCCAAACCTACAGCTAGGGGTTTTAAATCTTAGTTGGAATGAAAACCTGAATCCACACAACATCTATTAGACAAGATTAAAGACCCCTGCTCTACAGAGTTTCATCCACATTTAATAATTAAGACCAATACAACACAATTAGGTGAATAGTAGGTCATCAACAACACGACTGTGCTACATCACCCGTCCCTTACAGCCTGTCATGAGGCCTGGCAATCAGTGCTTCAAAACAACAACCACCAAAACCACTCCAGAGGCGCAAATTAAAAAGGTTACCTACCAGTACAGCAGCATGCTGCATTAGGGAATGCCAGAGAAGCATTAGACAACATAGCACAAGCAGCAGCAAAACCATTTGTAAAACAGAACCCAAACCCACATGTCTAATTAGATACAAACTCCACAATAATAACTGAACAATGACTAGATCAGCTTCAGCCTGGTGGGAAAAAAAAGGGGGGAGGGGGAGGAAGTACATTACCAGTATGCATACTCCACTAAATTTACAGATGTTTAAGAACTTTCCAGATAGTTGTTGTATTACATACTCTGAAGGAATATTTATTTTAGAGAGAGTGCCCAAGAGACTGATATTTACGAATTTTCCCATAATCGATTTTTTTTTTTTTTTATACCGGATCCACCAATACATGGTTTTGAGAATTGCGCACAGGACCTCTAACAGGCCTTAACATACAAATTAGATGCATGACATAAATGCTATATATGTAGTTTTTTTAAGCGGCTTGGTGCTAAGAAACTTTTGTAACAGTGCACTTTATTTCTTTGCACTCTCTCAGAACCCTCTATTTATTGGTGTATAAATAAGGAGTATTGTTTTGTATGCAAGGAGGAAGTGAAATTGACAAAATTGTTATAAATAAAACTGTTCAGTGGTGGGGGGGGAGACCAAAACACACTGAACAGCCCAAGAACCCCCTAACAAATCAAACCTTTTGCGCTTGAACACACCTCCCAGACACACTGATGTCAAGTTGACAGTTCACGTTAACCGCACTGTTTCATGATGTAAAATCCAACATGTCCTTACAACAGCCCAATTCCCCAAGCCTACCTCTTGCCCAGGGTGACTCCAGCCAGTTTGATCAGGTCCCTCATACACGGGGTAACAATGATGGGCTGTTCGTCAGAGTCTCCGGCCTCATCATAGCTCTCCACCTGCTCCACAACAAACTGGGCATGGCGCAGGAGAGTGTCCTCAGTGAAGCGATTGAAGTTCAGCCCAGCCGGTGGGACTGTGGTCTGCAAAGGAATAAAAACAGTGGTGGTCTATCAGAAAACTACTCCTCAGTCATTAACTTAATCAGACTCTAAATATTAACCTCAATTTTGTTGAGCAAGTCCTCGTATGTAGCATCTGGGTTCTTCTGAAGAAACTCAACCACAATCTTACTCATGTAGATCTTCTCCTGCATCAGCGCAAAGATCAGAGAGTATTCCTCACTTGGCTCCATTAGGATATAGTCAGCAAACGCTGCAGAGAGCAAGAGACAGATACTGTGAGCAGCTAATGCAAAACCATTTAGTTTGTAATAGAGTTAAAATGATGACACCTCATGAGGTTACCTGTGGTGAAGCCAATCAGAGCTTTCTCTCCTCCATCAAAACCAGTGATCCACCAGGCATTGATTGGGCCCAGCTTTTTAGCAGGTACACCACCTTGAGGACACAAAAATAGCATTTCAGCCATAAGGAGACATTTGTTGTTATCATTTAATATTAGTGGATCCTCCAAACATACCATCCATACAAGGATTGTCATCGTAGATGGGCTTGACTGAACAGCTGAAGTACAACTCAACATTCTTCTCAATGAGTCCAGAATCAAAAGGACACAGGTGGCCACGTTTGTCATAGACACTGGAAATAAAACCAGAAGGAAAATAATGCAGCAAAAGGGGAAAAAATGGGAAGTGTGTAACTGAGGGGAAAAGTTCAGTAAACCTCATCCCCCTACCTAAAGTTTGTAATCTTGTGTTGAGGCAGGTCGTCATAACTTTCAAACCCATCTTCATTCGAGTCGAACAACGAAAGACGCTCATCCGTTAACATCTCCGGTTCATCAAGCTGCCGATAAGATACAATGGAGGTTAATACAAAAGGGGAATGAAAACAAAAAGGTTGATAATTTCTCACCAGCTCTAAAATAGAGACAGGAACAAAACACTTACCGCATCATCAGGATCCCCCTGGAAAAACTTGAGGTCAGAGTCATCCAGGTACTGCCTGCAGTCAGGACACTTGGGTGGAGGTGTCTGAAATGGCATAAAAGGAACGTTAGTGGCTTGTGAGTGGAGGTCAGGTAAGGTTTGTGAAATAAGAAGAATCACCTTGACTGTGTTCACAGGCTTGGTCTTCTCTGCATTGGAGTTTTCAGTGGTCGGCCTGAGGGGGGGGGGAGGAAAAAGATGGCTCTCAAGCTTCATGGCATTAACGCTGCTATGTCATAGCACAGTGCCTTAAAGCCTTGAATGCCAAGTACACTTAAATTTTAAACCTACTTTTCTTCATCCTCTTCCGTTTTAAGGCGCTTTTCTTCACGGGTCTACGTTTAAAAAAAAACAATAAATTCAAGTCTGACTATTGATAAAACCAGACTTTAGCACTTTAGCACACTGTATTCTACCTCCTCGACATCAGCTTCCTCAGTGTTAACATCTGTGTCACCATTTGTAGCCTCGCCATTCACCTCATCAGACTTGCGCTTGGGCCTGAAGGAGAAAAAATGTTCACACTGGTCATTATAAATATATAAATACATCTGAGACTACAGAACTCAATGTCTTACAGCATGACCACTATTTATAAATCTTTTATAATAAAGTCATCAAAACTCCGGAATAACAAAAATGGAACTATGGGATTCATGTTGTGACAAAAAAATAAAATTTTTTTTAGTATTTTAGCATCTTCAAATTAGACACCCTTTTTGCCTAGAATTTCCAGAAATGTATTCTTGGCTTTTTCCTCAACCTATTTGAGAAATCACCCTGAGATTCTCCTTCACGCCAACGCTGGATACTTATTGGCTGCTTTTCGGAATATTTCGCGCCAAGTCATCCATTAAAAAAAAGTTTTCTAAGGAAAGAAATGAATGACGGCATGATTATATTTTTTGTCTACAACACCGATTTTAAACATTTAACCATACACCTTCAGATCAGAAGGTTTTTAAGATCATGACAAACATTTCAGTCAAGTGTCCACAAACTTGACTGGTAGTCTAAATTTTTTTTTGAAAATATTTTCCTGGTACATGGACACTAAAACCTACTTGGTACCAACCATTTCACTCTTTTTACCATAAAACTCTTCATTTTTGAAAACAAGGGACATTATTCTAAACTATAAAATAGTAAGTCTGGTATTTTGGCACAAACTTGTGTAATGAAAATACTTTATTACAAGAAGAAATAAAATTAGTAGTCTAAAAATCATTTCCACAACTCCACTCGGGGGGGGGGGGGGGGGAAACGAAGAAAAAACGAATTTTAGATTTTTATCCTTACACTCTTGAGAACATTGACAGGATTGTTTGTTGTTTTCCGGAGTTGCGTGTGACCCTTGAGCTTGCAGGAGATTCTGTCGGTCAGATCAGAGAAGAGATCATGCAGCATTACACAAATTAAGTGTGATAAGTCGTAAAAAAAAAAAAAAAACCAAAAGACACAAAACCCTTTATGACAAGTGGACTGCAGTAAAACTTAATTGTGACTCACTTTTAGGCTCAGAGTCTGCTTTACTGCGTCTGCCACCCCTGCCCTTTGATGTGCTGGGAGATTTAATGGGTTCTGCTTCCTCCCGAGTTTCCATGGCTGCTTCGTTTTCACAGTTATCTTTATGAGAGCCGTTTTCAGAGAAGCCATTCGAGTGCCCGTTCTGCTCCGCCCCATCGCTGCGACCTTCCTTGCCCAAACCTAAAGCCTTCTTCAGCACAGCTTTCACTTCGGACGTGTACACCTCCTAAAATGTGCAGTGAAAAAGAAGCTCTGGTTACTAGTTCACATGTTAAAACTCTTCTTTTATTATAATAAATAAAATTAAAAAAACAAGCGGCCAAGACACTCACCGTTGTAAGTTCAGAGTTTTTCAGCTTGAGCTCAAGGTTTTTGAGTTGGTCCTGAGTGTCATCACGCAGAAAGTCTTGCAGTAACCGGAGCTTCTCCTTCACACAATCCTAAAGAGGAGGATATTCATTCATCAGTCACAAGGGTACTCGAGTATTTATAATGAGATTTTAGTTCTTAATTAGGAAAAGATTCTGAGACAAAATCTAAATAATTCTGGAGATGTACTAGGATGAGACCCAATACCATCCCTCCAAGTAGTAGTGGATGGCACAGGCACATAAAGACACACTTATAAAAATAAACCTGGTTTGCATTGTTTGATAGGTGCTAAGACCACCACATGCTGCAACTCTTCGGTTAATGCTATTTTTGGAGGAGGACTATATGATAAAGATCACCACAACGAAGCAAGCAGCTCCAACAGTACACATCTCAGTTTCTGAATAAAACAGTATTTAACCACGCTGTTTCTAATAGATTTATAAAAGTACAGAAGCTAACCTGTTAATCTGGAAGTCATTTATCAATTATTAGGGGCCAAGCACCAAAAGTGCGTGGACACAATCTTTAGTTTTCTTATTATTATTATTCCACTCTGTAAGTCCATGGTAGCCCATAGAACCGTATGGTAAAAACTTGTGAAAGTCAGCACATTGATAAGAGGAGAGTCTGAACATTAACCACAGCAATTTGAGTCTCTACGTCAACCCCTCTAGCACCACCAACTGTTCAAAATTACACTTATGTTTGTGCGAATAACTTTTGAACCCTAAGGGCTGGAAACACCCCTCCTCCTCCCCCCCCCCCCCTTCTGATTCCGTGACTCAAGACGATTCGATGTCATGAAAGTTTCCATCATTTTTAATTTAAAAAAAAACCCAAACAAAAACCCCTACTTTTTCAAACATGTCCTAGATGGTTCTTCAGATTTTCACCAAAACTGGCTCAGATTAGCTTCAGACCATGCTGGCAAAAAGTTTATAAAAGCTTTTTGATAAACCCAACCGTTCTCGAAAAACGGGTGAAGGAATTTGACGAGGAGCACACCAAAATGGATGCGAGGATACATCTCTGCAATGCTTTAGTATTTTGAGACGACTCTTGGTACATAAGCATGACCCAAGGCTACATGCAGTGTTTCGGCATAGTGCCACCTAGTAGTCATGAGATACGAAAAGTTAACATTTTTGCTTATAACTTCGGAACAGTTTGGCCAAAAATCACAAGACCGGTCTCTTTAGATTCTGTACAGCATGTCGAGTTAAACGATACCCAATTTCACCCATATTGGCCATTCTGGGTGTCGGCCATTTTGAATTTTGTCATCAAATGCTATATTTTATGAACACCTTGGCATATCATTAGGAAACTTGGTTTTATGTTTTTGGCATCATGCCCTGAAGGTACTCAACACGTAGCAGGGCATCGCAACCTTCTGGTCAAAAATATTTTGAACAAACAGGAATTGCTTTTGATTAATTTTGCCTATTGTAACGAAACTGGTCTTATTACATTCCTTGGGTCATGCTGAGAACATGCATACTAATTTTGTCATAGTCGGACAAACTTCTTGTCCGCCATTTTGATTTTTTTTTTTTTAAAACCTACTTTTTCCTAACTCCTCCTAGACCATTGCTCAAGTTTTCACCAAAGTTGAAGCACGTCATCTTCAGACCATGCTAGCAAAGCGTTATGGATTTCGTGTCAATAGACGAATCTGTTTTCATATATTGCATCAACAATGTTGATGGCAGGATGCCAAAACCAGTCTAGGGCTGTATCTCTGCAAGGTTTTGGCATACTGACAACAACCTTTGCATGCATCATTGTCACGCCACATCACTGTCACGACTGACCATGCCACATCAAATTGGTCAGTGACAAATGTGATTGTGATGACAAGTCATAATTGATTGTCTTTATGACTACCCATTTTACCTAAAATTATATACAAATGACTAAAATTGCTCTTTCACAGTTAGACTTGATGCTCCCTGCCATGCTTGTTTAGCTCCTCGCTTAGACTCCTGTGCTTGACCCCATAATTGCTGCTTGCAACTATTATTATTATTATTATTATTATTATTAATAATAATAATAATAATAATAATAATAATAATAGTCAGACTTTATAGCTAAGAATAGATTCAATGAGCTACACTACAATCAATTACTGACAGACTTCCAACATCACAGGTGTACCGGTGCTAAAAGAAACAATAGTTTAAAAAAAAAAAAAAAAAAAAAAAAAAAACCAACTGTATGCCTCATGCTCCTTAAATAAATGTCAAACATGGAGGACGCCATTTGGTAACGTGTACGTACCTCATCTGACAAACTGTCGTCACCTTTATCCAGTGCCTGCAGTCTGGAAGTATAAAAAGCAGCCAAACATTAAAACCACATATTAACACAAATAAAATTTTTAAAATAATTTTACTAATTATGTTCTCCATGAACTTGGAGGTAAGTGTAGCTCAACTAACAAATTTTGTGTTATAATAGCTTAATAAACTGAAGGAAGAAAGAGAAAGCAAGGACACAACATCCTGCTTTAAATTTCACATTTAGCAGCAAGAAAAACAGAAATAACTGGTAACATTACAAAGATCTATTAACAACCACTAAGGTTTTCATTACAGTTAATAGAAGCATCATCACCAGAATTTGATTTAAGGACCTGAAGAAGTTCTATTGGGTTAATGAAGGTTTCTCAACTTCCTGAAGAGGTTCTCTTTGTAACCCTGTTTGATAGGGAAACCCTGTCTGTTGTAGAGTTATGAACAAACCTTTAAGCTTTGCCACCAATTAATAAAACCCTTGGGCATTCTAAATGTCAGAATTCCTACTGAAAAAGGTTTTCCTTAAGTGCATCAACAGTACTTGACTGAACTTTAAAAGCTATTCATCCATTTTCCTGTTGGTTTTTACTGTTCAACACTCCTTCCTGCATCACGATTCACTGCCCCATCGTGCTGTTCCAGGTCTTCAGACCCACTGCCATCAGCTGGTCCAACATCTCAGCTGAAGGACAAGTGTGACCATGTATTTCCAAAACTAAAAACTTTACAAATGTGGTGGTGTCATTCATACACATCTCCCTGCTTCAGTTTGTTTGTTTGTTTTTCCCTTTACACCCCACGCATTTTATCTGCTCTCATCTAGGTTCAGAACTTGGGTCAAAATTGTGCTTTAAATGTCCTCAAAATATTAAAATACCGCGACACTGATATCGAATTGATACACTGCCCCAGCCCTACGTCATGCCTCCTAATTAAACCTGACATTCCAGGCACTCCATGCTTCTTTTAAACAAACCTGACAAACACTACGGGATAAAGACAGAACCTAGCTCATGCAGGAACAGCTAACTAGTTCTTAGTGTTGTGGATGTTGTGAGTTTACAGGTTCTAACGGTAAATAAATGAGTTAAATGATAGGAGGAGTTGACACGCAGTAAGCAGCCATTATTATTTGGCGCCAAATTCAGCCTGCTGGATGACAGCGGGCGCGTGAGCCAAGTTAGCTAGCATGCTAGCACACACGTACCAAAACAAGAAGCAAGCTAGCAAGCTAAAGCGAGCTCAGTGTTGCAGAAAGATGAACTTGCTAGCTAGCCAGCTAAATTTTCCATATACAGAAAACCCCCAGCATGATTTATAAGAATAGCTAGCTAACCCATAATAGCTGTGTATTTTGTAAATTAACCCTAGCTCAAAGACAGCTGGCTTAGCTAATTTCATATTCTCCATTTTGTTTTTGTTTTTTTTAAGCTAACATACCGTTCCTTCACATCCTCCGGCAAACACAGCAAGGTCCGAGTAGGCATTTCAGCAGGTAAAACAACAAGGACGTGCAGGCTAAAGAACTATTATTATTATTATTATTATTATTTTTAAAAGACAGTGATTAAAATCGGTCAGGTTTATAAAAACAGACAGGGGCAGGAGCAGTAGTACGGCTTCACCGCAGCACAGGAACGCGGCTTTAAACACTTCTGAGAAGCGTGTGTGCGCGCGCGTGAGCCGCTTTTTTGCGCGGGTAATATAGACCGTACCACGAGTTTAAAAAATAGGGGGAACGGGAGTGAGAAATAAACAATAATAATGAAAACATCTGTTTATCCAAATACATTCGTACATTATTACTGAAATAGAATTTATACAAAGTAATGCGTTATTAATAAAAAAAATACAATTTATACCACTATGCTAATACCAAATCACTCCCCACCAAAAATTACCTCTCGTTGCAATGGAATGGTCCAAAATGACGTTTCGCCACAGACGCCAACATATGATGGATAGTAATACAGTGTTGCCAGATCCTCAGTTAATATTCTTAAATTAAATACTTTTTAATTGCTGCAACAAGTTGAGTTTTTATGTCCGAGGGTTGGATTTGGACACTGTTACTCTTTATCTGTGATGATCTAATTTTGAAACAAGATATTTCCTATCTTTTATAGGAAAAATGAAATAAAACAAGGTCAATATAGGGCGTTTATAAATTAAAAAAAAACTTCTTTTTTTATTAGTGTCTACTAAAAAATGTGTTGGATCAGCATTACGTTGCATTTAATATTATTATCCATTTTACAAATCTAGTCGTGTATTTCAGAAGCTGTGTTAATTGGAAGGGAATATGAAGAAGAGGATCATTTTGGGTTTGTGAATGATTTCTTTTGAAAGTCAAATCAGGCAACCCTGCATTGTACCGCTTTGATTGGTGCCAGCTAAGGCGGGAGACTGCACTGCATGGCTTACACGGGAGCCGTGACGCTAACTGTGTTGCTGGTCAACTTACTGAGAGCATCATCATCATCAACAACAACAACTTTATAACTACTACCACTCAGGATGATAATAATAACAATAAAATTACTACTACTACTACTACTTATTATTATTATTATTATTATTATTATTATTATTACTGTTGTTATTATAATAATAATGATGATGATAATAATAATAATAATAATAATAGCAATACTACTAATACTACTACTACTACTACTAATAATAATAATAATTATTATTATTATAATATAGGTACATTAAAGTCAACACAACACTTTTTTTAGTCTTCGTGAATGGGAAATGACATGACACTATCCTTATGACTGGTATACAAGGGTGTATTTTATGATTAATGTGATTTTGTGATTTAAAATTTAACATTCAAAACTTCAAAACCAAAGAGATTACTGTATCTGACCTGCAGCAAACATGAAATATAAAATTCAGAATTTCATGTGTATGTTTCATGTGCATGTTTACTTCCACATTCAAAAAAACAAACAAACAAACAAACAAAAAAAACACATGCCAAGAAGTGAACTGTCGACTATAAATTGGCAGTGTGAATATACTGTAGGTGTGAATGAGAGTGTGATTGTGTGTGTGTATGGTGTCCTGTGAAGGAATGGCATCCCGTCTAGTGTGTATTCTCACCTCACACCCAGTGTTTCTGAAATAGACTCTGGATCCACTGGGACTCTGAACAGGATAAAGCGGATGCTGAAAATGAATGAATGAATGAATTGCTGGATGAATGAATGAATGAATGGATGGATGGATTGATGAATTAATGAATGGATGGATGGATGGGTGGATGGATGAATGGATGGATGGATGGATGAATTAATGAATGCATTAATGAATGCTTAGACAGACAGATGGATGGATGGATGGATGGATGGATAGATGAATGGATGGATGGATGGATGAATTAATGAATGCATTAATGAATGCTTAGACAGACAGATGGATGGATGGATGGATGGATGGATAGATGAATGGATAGATGTCCATATTATCTTCATCCAAATAAAATGGCATATACAAATTGGCAAAATGTATAACTACTTTAAATCATGTACTACTTTATTTATTTGTTTGTGTATTAATTCATTCATTCATTCATTCAGAACAGAGCTTCCTAAATGAATGAATGAATGACTTAATTAATTAATTAATTAATTAATTAATTAGTATATGTGTTAGTTTGTTCATTTGTTTATTCATTCATTCGTTCATTTGTTTGTTTGTTTGTTTATTCATTCATTCATTTAGAACCAAACTATTTTTTTTTGTCAGCTGAACCCCTTCAAACTAATCATTTGCTTTAAGTATATATTGGGACTTTAAGTAGGCTAACATTAAGCGAATCTTTAATCATAGTTTTTCAAAAAAAAAATTGTATTTTTATATACTTTTACTATTTACTTTTTTATATACTTTCCTTGTAAATATGTACATGTCCCGTTTCTCTTGAAACCCTGTGTACTATGCTTAACTTGTACTACATCCATCAATTTTAGACCGATCTCGAAACTATCTTTTCTTTTAAAAGTTTTAGTGAAGGTAACTTTCTCTCAGCTTTCTTCATTCTTAACCAGGAACATTAAAAAAAAAAAAAATTCCAAACAGCCTTTTGATAACACCATAGCATGGAATCTGGCCTACTCAAGTTAACCAACAATTTATTGCTGAATGTTGATCTGGAAAGTGTGCTGTTTTAATTTTGCTAGAATCTTAGTGCAGCCTTTGATACGGTTGACCACATAATTCTTCTGGATCATCTAAAGCAGCATTTCCCAACCTTTTTTCAGCCAAGGCATCCTTTGAAAATCCCCAGGGCTCAATCCTGGCCCCTATTTTGGTTTCCTTTTACATGCTTCTGCTTCTGTCTATCTTTCAGAAATATAACATCTCTTATCACTGCAATGCAGACACACAGTCGTTCCACTGAAACCAGGTGATAAAGACTCTCTCAACCTCATTTTTGACAGTTTGAATTCATTTTTTAATTCAATTTTCAAAACTGAACTTAAAGTTTTATTGTTTGTTTTTAAGCTCAACATGGTACTACACCAAGCTATATCTCCAATCGTCTTTGCCCCCTCATTACCTCCAGATCCTTAACATCTTCTAATCAGCAGACTGGTCCTTTTCTGTTGCTGCTCCGAGATTGTGGGATATTTTACTATTGTTTATAAATTGTTTATCCCTCACAATAGACAATTTTAAAATCCAATTTGAAAACATATTTATGCTCCAAGGCATTTGAGTCATTGTAATTTCTCCATCATCCAGCTGTTTGTTTTTGTCTTGTTATTGGTGGCCTTTTTTTTTTTTTTTTTTTTTTTTGGGCGGGTTCTGTTTCCCGATTGGCTTTTTTAATCTATTTGGTTTAATTTTTTCTCTATTTTATTCTGTGTTAATCATATACTGATTTGATTTTACTGTACACAACTTCGGTTGTCACTATCTATCTATCTATCTATCTATCTTTTTAATTATTAAAAAATATGCATAATAATTATATATATATATATATATATATATATATATATATATATATATATATATATATATATATATATATATATATATATATGTCACAGTCAGAAGACCTCCATTCACTCTGCAGTACTAGGTCAGTGGAACAGAGGGCGCTATAGTTTCAGAGGTGTGAAAATTGCATCCTGTCATCTGTATTTATAGCTCTATCCACAAGATGGTGGTGTTTTCTTTAGGCTCAGATTCGGTCTTGAGAGTCTTGTACATATTTGTATTTCCAATCTAACCTTCATGTCACTCATTAACCAGTGATTAAATATTTCCTGAGCTGGAGCAAGTATGATCAAGGTTAAATCATTAAACATGGAGTTCCCAGCAGAGGTGGGTGGAGTAGCCCAAATATTTACTCAAGAAAAAGTAAAACTACTTATAAAAATAATAACCCAACTAACAGTAAAAGTAATAATGTTAATAATTCCTTGAGCAAGAGTAATAAAGTATCCAATGAGAAGACTACTCAAGTAGCAAGTTACTAGTTACCTCAGATCTGATTCAAATGAAGGGGAAATCCTGAATCTCAGACTAGAACTGTGCTGTAAGTCACACCTCTCCTTGAAAGTCTGTCTGTTCTGTTTATATGATATAAAACCTGGGTTCAAGATGAAGCAGCATATCCCAGTCCTGTGATGGGTACAATAACACACAACCTGTCATTTTCAACACAAAATCTCACACACACACACCCGAAAAAAAACAAACATTTTCCCAACAGTTGACCGTCTTTAATTTCAAAACATGTTAACAACACAAACTCACCAGCATCTGCATTTAAAGAAGACAACAGAGAACAAAAGAACAGACTATGGAACAGAACAGAAAGTGTGTGTAAAGTGTGTGTAGAGTATAGAGTGAGTGTTTGTGTGTATTACAACCCCAATTCTGAAAAAGTTGGCACAGTATGGAAAATGCTAATACAAACAAAGAGGAGTGATTTGTGAATGTACTTTGACTTGTGTTTAAACAAAAAACATATAAAGACAAGGTATTTGATGTTTTACCTCATCAACTGCACAGTTTTTTTTGAAGATAAACGTTTATTTTGAAATTGATGCACGCAACATGTTCCAAAGAAGTTGGGACAGGGGTGATTTAGGACTAATATTGACATGAGAAGTTGAAATAAGAAGGTTATGTGAAACAGGTGAGGTAATCGTCTAATCAGAGTATATAAGGAGCCTCCAAAAAAAGGTCTAGTCCTTCAAGAGTAAAGATGGTTCGAGGCTCGGCAATCTGTCAACAGATGCATTAGTGAATTATCCAACACTTTGAAGACAACATTCCCCAAAAACAAATCTGTAGGATTTTGGGCATTTCACCTTCTACAGTGCACAATATAATTAAAAAATTCAAGGAATCCGGTCAATTCTCGCTGTGTAAAGGGCGAAGCCAAAAACCACTTCTCTATGCACGTGATCTCTGATCCCTCAGATGTCACTGTCTTAAAAACCATCATGAGTCTGTAATGGAGATCCTGACATCGGCTCGGGAATACTTTGGAAACCTTTATCATTCGACACCATTCGCCGCTGCATCCACAGATGCAAGAAGCACCGCTAACTTTTCTGGACTCGGTCTCATCTGAGATGGACAGTAGCACAGTGGAATCGTGTTTTGTGGTCCAACGAGTCGACATTTCAAATAGTTTTTGGACAAAACAGCTGTCGTGTTCTCGGGGCCAAAGAGGAAAAGGACCATCCAAGCTGTTATCAGCATCAGGCCCAAAAGCCAGCATCTGTCATGCTATGCAGATGTGTCAGTGCCTATGGCATGGGTAACTTGCACATCTGTGAGGGCAGCATTCATGCAGAAAGATATATACACATTTTGGAGCAACATATGCTGCCATCCAGAGCAGGACAACGCCAAGCCACATTCTGCCCGGATTACAAGAGCGTGGTTGTGTAAGCAGAGAGTTCGGGTGCTAGCATGGCCTGCTGCAGTCCTGACCTGTCTCTGATTGAGAATGTGTGGCACATTATCAAGCGCAAAATAAGGCAACGAAGGCCCCGTACAGTTGTGCAGCTGAAGAAATGCATAATGGATGAATGGGGGGAAATTCCGCTTGCTAAACTTAACCAATTGGTGTCTTCACTCAGCGTCCAAACGCTTAATAAGTGTTATTAAAAGAAAAGGTGATGTTACACAGAAAAGGTGATGTGCTAAACAGTCGACTGTCTCAACTTTTTTGGAGTGTGTTGCAGTCATCAAATGTGAAATGAGCGTATATTTTCAAAAATAAATTAAATTACCGTGAGACTCGTGACCTCATTATACGTGATATAAACTAATTATTAAAACTACATATAGTCAATAACATTTAACAGTAATGGAGGAACACCACAGAATGTAATGAAGTAAAAGTACATTCTGTGATTAAGAATGAACTTGAGTAAGAGTAAAATTTTTTCAAAATGAGATATACAGAATTCCAGTTACTAACTCAGTTTTGAGATTGCAGCTGTTGTACAGCGGTTTGTTAAACCTGATGTCATTTCCTGCTGACAGTTATTGGTCTTTTTCCCACCAGTGTGGTCCGCCATGGGGCTGCATTGCACTCCCACCCAGGAATCATCTGTCAGTAAACCAGGCCAGACTTCTCTTCAACTGTAGACTTATTCTTTAAAATCTGTTTTTGATTAACACACATTCACAAAACAATAATTAAAAATGTAGATTTTTTTTTTTTTAAAGGCTTTTAAGGGTTCTTTGGATAGTTATGCGTTCTTTGCTTCCTTCCCTGAATCCTCAGTCAATCATTCTGTGCAGCCGGCAGCGTTGGTGCCTCTCTTCCCAGCTCCAGTATCCGAGGTTCGATTCTGAGCTCGGTTTTGCATGTTCTTCCATGTCCATATGGTTTTCTTCTAGGTTCTTCAGTTGCCTCCCATGGCCAAAAAGTGCCAGTACCTGGACTGGCTACTCTAATTTGTCCTATGTGTAAATGAGTGTCTGAGTATAGAAAAAAGTGTGTGTATGTGTGTGTGTGTGTGTGTGTGTGTGTGTGTGTGTGTGGTGCACTGTAACGGATTGGCAACTTTTCAAGGTCCTACTCCTGCCTTGGACCCAGTGTTCCCAGGATAGGCTTTAGATTCGCCATAACCCTGACCAGGATAAAAGGGTTACTGAAAATTAATGGGCGAATAAGTAGGCCTTTCCGAATGTCAGAAAAATGGAACAAGACACTGTGTTATCTACTACTACTACTACTACTACTACTACTACTGCTAATAATAATAATAATAATAATAATAATAATAATAATAATAATAATGATGATAATAATAATAATGGGGGGCACGGTGGCATAGAGTTCTCCTCGTGTTTCGGAGGCTTCCACCGATTGGTGTTTCCAAATTGTCTGTAGAGTGTGAATGTGTGTGCCCTCGTCCAGGGTGTCCCCTGTCTCGTGCCCTGAGTGCCCTGGGATAGGCTCCAGGCTCTCTGCGACCCTGTGTAGGATAAGTGGTACAGAAAATGGATGTATGGATGGATAATAATAAAACAACAACAACAATAATAATAATAATAATAATAATAATAATAATAATAATAATAATGCTTGTGTATTGTGTATTCAGCATCACTAAAGAGAACCTTGTCCCTCCCCATCAGTACTACTCCACTCTTTAAAAAGATTCATCCTAGTTCCCTAATGGAATGGTTGCAGATCTTTAGTTTGTCCCTCTAGAGGGAACCCATATTGGGTTGTATGTAGAACTCATATTCAGAGGGTTTCCCTTTTACAAAAGTCCTACCGCAAATTATACCACTTATGGCTATTCAAAGTAGAAAAAAATGTATACACTAACAAAATAGTCTCTTGAATCTTGTATAGCATGTTAAGACAAAATGATTTGTCAAATAATATATTGTAATATTATACTGAATTATATATTATAATTATATAATTATTTAACATATATAGCACTTCTCATTTTAAGTGCTTTGCATATAAACGTTTAGCAGGTCAGAGCAAGGCGTTCATGCAAATCATTAATGAATTAAGTATATATCTATGAGCAAAATCTTCTTAACAAAAAACATCCCAAGACTAATAACAGGTTATGTTTAACAAGTGTCTATATTTATTTTTTTATCTAGATTTGAGTTCCCAATAAACACTCTTCCAGCATTCAGTGGCTTCTCTATGAGTCATCATGAAACTTTGGGCTAAAATTTGCGTGCCACTGTGTGATGACCTCATGCATGGGCTTGAATGTAGAGACGTGAAGATGATTGACTGAAGTGGAAAGCATACTAAGTAGGCTAAAGATAAACGAAACACTAAACTAAACTGTTTGTGAAATCTGAGCCTTTAGGCGTGCAATGCAAAATGTATCCAGTGATTTATGAATGCAGATTCAAACGTTTTGGATGTATGAATTCAAGTACAGTTTGGAGATTTATTTAAACTGCAAAAAATATATATAAAGAAGTGCATAAGCAGAGTATATTTTTGAATCATGTTTTGTACATTTACGTCTAACAAGGCCATATTATTATTATTATTATTCCTCTATGATCCAAACTGTTTTTGTGAGCCAAAATCCCCTCCTTTGGCTGAACTATGAAGCACATCATTTTTCATAAAGCCATTATGTTTTACCTCGCATCACCCTGTTTCCTAACCTCAATACCAGGTCTGTGTGGTATAACAAGCTGATACACACCTGTAACTGGCAGGCAGTGGTGTGTAAATAGGCAGAGCCGATGGTTCTAGGAAAATGCCTTTTCATGCCCTAGCGAGCCTGGACTCAACCTTGTTGGTGCATGTTGGGTGTAATTTCATTTCTAGTGAAGCTATCGTTCTTGTAAGGACACCTCATTCGTGTGTGTGAGTGTGTGTGTGAGGCCAGAGTACAAAACAACTTTATAGGTAATTCTCCATTGACTATTACCGTCATAAATGAACAATATACAGTATCCACTTTTGTTCAAAGTTAATAAAATGAGACTTGAATGCACATTTTACATTTTGTATCTAATTTATTTTATATAAAAGTAATGAACAAAAAAAAACGTTTATGTACCAATATTAGTGTTTAGGATTGTACCGACTTAACACATGTAGCTTGCTACTAGACACACAATTCTATTGCACACAAAAGACATTTCATACATATACACATTTTAGACATAAATACAATACATACATTGTCATAAATGCATAATACAAAACTTTTTTTTGCACAGGGTTTTTGCACGGAATGGAAGTGATAGGCATGCTTGCACAATGTTCATAATATACATACATACATACATATATATATATATATACATATATATATATATATATATATATATATATATATATATATATATATATATATATATATATAAATATATATATATAAAGCAAAACAAACAAAAAAATTTGAATGATTTTGGAAGAGCTGCCAAAGTGCTTTCTCTGATGATCAACAGCGGAAAAGACAGCAAGACATTTTGGGATCAAATTTTTGTTTTTGCTTGATTGAGTGGTTTGTAAGAATAATAATGAAAGATGAGGTCAGTCCTGAACAACAGGAAGTACCACAGGAAACACTGAACTTCCTGTCATTGCAGGAAGTGTGGTTTTAGGCAGAGTAATTAGCCTCTGACCTTTGACATAAGAGCGCAACCTCCTCCTCCTCATCCACCTGAAGTGTGTGCATTTAGAGGCCATGACACAAAACAACAACAACAACAAACAAAACAAACAAACAAACAGAAAAAAGAGGTGACCTGTTTGTTTTTATCCCAACGTCATGAGTTTTCGTCTCTGCAACCTATCTGTGTGTCATCAGAGAGTTCAAATGCGGTGATCATTTTCAAGACTTCACAGTGACCCTATCCCTCTTTATTGTCTCCGACAGCTCAATATTCAACAAGACGAGAAACAATCAGTGTTCGGTAATACTGTCACAAGGAGAAGCATTTCGCTCCAAACACTTCATGCGTACATTCAGTTACAGGAGAGCACAAAAAAACAGAAAGCACACGCTGCTGCAGCGACGCTACAACATTGTCAAGACAAGTCCAGGGGATTACTGCAGACCGGGTGAAATGTGTCAGTGCCATTTCGCTGAAGGAAATGTACTTTCTGTTTGTGGCTTCCTTAAAGGAAACACTTTTCATTAAAAACAACAACAACAACAACAACAACACATAAACACACATACAGTACACACACACACACACACACACAAACATAAGCAAAGGCCAGAGAGGCTGAATGAAAAGGGTTAATGATGAAATTGTACATGAATACACCATAGATTATTTTGTACACAGGTTATGCCATGCAATATAATGAAGTGTAGTACATTGCTTTTTTTTTTTTATTGTAGTTAATTAAAGAGAATATAATGGAATACATAGCATGGTTTTGCACCAATGGCTCATAAGGAGTGCACTGTGGAGTGTAACGATTCAGTACCTCCCTTTTCTTTGTGAATCAGGTCTGCTGAGTCATGCCAAGACTCACCTTTTCATGTTCATGCAACGTTGCCTTTGTTAGTTTGACTGAATCACAGGTCAGTCACAAATACTTACAATCACATTTATGCTTGAAAGTGCAAAAAAAAAAAAAGGAAAAAAAAAAAGGTCTTTTGGTCACCGCCCAACGACTAAATATGACATGGCGAGTAATAACGGTATCAAAACAATTATAAATCATTCAGTGGAGGTCATAAATCTTAGACAAATGCAAAAACAATAACAATAAATGACTATGTTCATACCACAATTGCAATACTTGCTTTTAGCTCCTAAGAGTCCATAGTAAGTGAAAAAAAAAATCACACAGGATTGATTGCTTTGTTAAAAGGAACATGCAAAACCTCTGTCACCGCTTTTGATCGCATAACGCCTCTACAGCAGAATGATTCTTCGGGCATCTTTTTGTTCGCGTGCTTAATCTACGAACACAAATACCTCAACTTCCTTCCGGAACTAAAACCACTCTGAGACGTTTACCAATGCAGCATGGGCGCTTTCCCCAAGCTCAGACAAAAGTTGTACAGTCCTGCATGATGGGAGTGGTCTGATGTTCATGTTTGCTGGTACAGTGGTCCATCGAGCTCGAGCTCTTGAGCTGCATCAAGCAACGTTCAGCTGGCCGGCCGCTCTGGAGAATCCCCCAGCAGCACAACACGCGCAGGAACTCCCGCCGCATGTCCTTACTGCGCAGCGTGTAGATCAGCGGGTTCAGTGCCGAGTTCAAGGTGGCAATTCCGAAGAAGATGTCGGCGTGGCTGAGAATGGGGCAGGAGGACATCCTGCACGAGGTGTCAAGGAGCAGAATGCTGAAGGCGGGCAGCCAGCACACAATAAACACGCCCAGGACGATGGTGACAGTCTTGAGCAGGGCGTAGGAAGCCGAGTTAGTGGTTTCCTGGTGGCTGGAACGGACGATCAGGTAGATGCGGACATACAGGATGACAATGGCGAGCAGGATGACGCTGAAGACAGTCACCACAAAGCAGATGTAGCGCCTAGAGTTGAGAGGCAGGACAGCCGAGCACTCGCTCATATTGTTGATGCAGTTCCAGCCTAAAATGGGAAGACCTCCAAGAAGGATCGAAGTGACCCAGCATGCTCCGATAAGCAGGAACATACGGCAGGTCTTATTGGCGCCGTAAACCTTGACTTTGGTTATGGCAATGTAACGCTCTATAGCAATGGCGAGCAGACTGAACACTGATGCAGCCAATGCAATAAAAACAGTCCCTTCTCTTATGAACCACTGCACGGGCTTTAGATGAAAAGTATTTGGGCCTGATAGAAATATATTGGCGATGTAAGCCGAGCCAGCCAGCAGATCCGAGAACGCTAGATTCCCAATGAAGAAGAACATGGCCGAGTGGAACTTTTTGTTTCGGAAAACAGCAGTGAGGACCAGAAGGTTCTCCAGAATAATGATGCTGCAGATGATGATGAAGATGATGTTGAGCGAGCTGTGCCCATCACTGTCCTTTCTGCGATCCTCCAAGTCCTGCTCGCTCAAGTTCTTGGCACAGATATAGTGCAGTTTGATGAGGCTTGAGTTGTAGTACTGAGAGTACTTGCTCTTTGATGGGTCTACAATGCATTTTGTGTGGGGATCCATAGTCTCTGTTGATATTCACCCAGTTGTCTGTCTGAAATTTTGGGTCCAGGAGACTGCACCTAGCCTGGAGTCATGTCTCGGTGGCCCAGGAAGTCCCTCTGTGTTGCCTGCAGAATAACACAAGAGCGTAGACAGTGAATAAACATATAGCTGCAACTTAAACAATATTTATACCAACGTGTTGATTGACAGCAGCTCTCATGGTAGTCGTTTCTATAGTAACCGATTAATAAAAAAAATTTAATAAACACAATGGCTGTGCTTGAAGAGAAATAAAACACTTCAGAACATGCTGTTATAGCAAATTAATCAACTTTAGGGCAACTTTACAGCAAACCAGGTTGTTGTTGATAATTTTCCTTAAACTGCATGCACCGTAGTGTTTTATTCCTTTCTAAATCATGCCATATTCGAAAAGGATTCCACATTCCATCCCGCTTGAAGGTGTAATTGCAAGTGTCTAACAGACATGATGTTGAGCAAGTGTGATGGATTTTCATTTCATTTCTTGCAGACTTGTGCGGATCACACACATGTTGGAGATTCAAAAATAGCTTCAGTGGAGCTCTGGAATTTCCCCTTTGAGAAAACATTCACCATGCCAAAACCCATGCTAGACACACACACACGCACAGACACACACACGCACACACACGAGGCACAGATTGTTCTTCACACCCGCCCACACGTTGTAGGTAGAGTAGGAAACTTAAAGCTGACTTACTTATGAAGTGTTACAAACCTGTAAAATGTGTGAAGTGTGAAAATGGTGGCAAAGTAAAAAAAACCCCAAACAGTTAAAAGTCATGTATAAATAAAGGAGAAGAATAGTAGTCATTTAGATCAGCACGCTGATAGATTAGAAACTTTCCTCCAGTCAAAAATCCCCATTTATCTGGAAATGAGTACAAAAACAAGGTGACAGACAGACACGAGACACCTAACACAACATGCTAGGAAATTAGTTCATCCTGATTTCCTCCCTCTTCGTTTGCTGACGCCCTATACGTCTCGCCTCTCGGTCGCTTTAGTGCTCATTTCTCACAACAGAGAAACAAACAGAACACTGCGAACAACAAATGTTTACTATTGACAGTGCCACGGTCAAGTGGTTTTACACGCCGTATCTTAACACCTCAGCCAAATAAACACTGCTGTTATCTACTATTTATTGATCTGTTATCTAATCTGGCCTGTATCTATTATTTGAGTAAACACTGTCAGTGTAACTACGCATTCAACTTCCCCCTTGTGTTAGCCACTGGATTTGAATATCAAAGTCAATCATTTGAATTTTACCTGTCCAGATGGCAAAAAAAGAAATGAAAAAATAACGGCTCTTTAACTGATCATTGTGAACGTGTAGTTTTGGTGGCTGTATTAGCAGATGGAACTTCCCGTGTCTTTTTTCCATAATGGCAGTAATAATAAACTAGGTCATAATCACGCAACTACCAGGTATCACACATCCCGCTAATAATATCTAATCAGTTTTACAATAGGGATGCACAAGAGCAGGAAAAGTTTCACAAGCAGAAAACTTTCAGGAAAACCTTGAGCCGACATCGAAGTGTTAAATAATTAGAAATCATTTGAACGGTATCAAAAATTTGAAGGTTAGTAGAATACGGTGTAATCGTTTTAGATTTTTAGCTTATTTCATGGTAAAAAGGTTGTATTTATTCTCAGGTCAGTTTTGTCCTACTCAACGTATACTAACTTTATAAATAATTAAAGTGTTACTGTCTAAATTACACTTTAAATAAAAAAGCTTTAATACAGGCACATATAAAGAAAGATCTCTTTTCTGGTTTTCAGGCCAGCGTGTCCTGAATATCGATTTTAATTTCAGCCAGAACATTTTAATACAATGCTTCAATTAATTATAATAAATGAAATTACTCTGAAACACCTAATAATAGCTAGTTCACACTAAGTTACACTAATGCCGACATCATAGGTTATTTTCCGGTCAGTGTTTCAGAGTGACTCACGTGGAGTGTAGTAACTGCTCGACTGTTTATTCGTTACAGTCGGTGTTGAAAGTTTGACTATTTAAAATGAAACATGGTCTCTGGTCTCTGGACTATTTAAAATGAAACATGAAAAACTCTCGTCTCACGTTTCTTCATCTCCGTTAGGTCCCAAAGGCAATATATTTACATTAAATCAGTTGTTGATAGGCAAAATGATCAATCAAAGACATAATCTATATCAATGTATAAATTAATCTGGAGTTAGAAAAAGCTAAAGAGTTTTGTGTGTAGTACAGAATACTTTCTATAGATGACATGATACTATTTCATTACGGACAATGACATGCAATTGGAATTTCCTCTAATATTCCAATATTTGCTAAGTAAGTCATAAAAACATGGTTTGTGCTGTTATAGGAAAATAATCAACAGTGGAGTGATGTGATAAAGCTGAGTCACTGTTTACCACACTGAAGTGAAATATTTACCAATAACATCACATCCTCCATCCATCCATCCATCCATTTTCTGTATCACTTATCCTTACTGAGTCGTGGGAACCTGGAGCCTATCCAAGGGGGGATGGGGCACAAGGCGGGGAACACCCTGGACGGGGTGTAAATCCATCGCAGGCCACAATCACACACACATTCATACACTACGGACACTTTTGGACATACCAATCAGCCTACAATGTATGTCTTTGGACTGGGGGAGGAAACCGGAGTACCCGGAGAAAACCCCCGAAGCACAGTGAAGTTCTCTCTCTCTCTCTCTCTTAAAGTTAATAAGGCCAAAAAATAAATAAATAAATGCAGCTTGTCTTGTTACTAAGAAACCAGAAAGTCCTCTGTCCTGAAAACTTTCTTGAGTTGGAAAACAAAGTTACAACTTTACTTCAGACTGTTACAAAGCACTGACACTGGAGACTCCTTCCATAAAGGTTCAATAAAATCTTCTCATTGAAAACAACAACATATCAACAATTACACACATTTTTAAATGTGTTTATGTGGTGGGTCCGCCATACAAGTCCCTGTGATATGCTGTTACTTTAGAAACCTGCGATATGCCTTGTTGTGCAAAACTACCGTCAAAGCCGCTGTTGTGAAAATTAATCATCACTTTCTGATAAAATCGGATGTGCGAATTCAGCAGGGCTGTGGTATAGTGCACCATATTTTTCAGTAAATTTCAATACTCGCTTGTGCTAAGCAGCTCTTTACTGAGTGGAGCAATGCTGCAGAGACGACTCTATCAAGCACAATGGCATCTTCACACAAAGACAAGAATCTGAGACATCTGCATAACACACACACACATACACACATTGCACTCACACAGATACATCGCATACCGATACAAACAATAACCTGTCAAGTACACACACACACACACACACACACACACACACACACACACACTTAACTAAAGTAAGCACACCATGACACATGGCTAAAGCTTCGACAAACCGACAAAAACGTGCAGCTGCACTCGTTTCTGTCACACATCTGCAGCCCAGAGTCACTACAGCTATTTCCTCAAGATCGAACAATGAACAATGGTCTACGTCTGCCCCAAGGGAAGTCATTTAATGATGTAAACATATTCGTAAACTGATCTCAAACTCACAATCGAATTATCGCTAAAAAGTCATTATGACCAAAAAGAAAACAACAAGAAGAGTTGTATTCCTCAGAGTAGTGATGCGCCGATGACATTTACACACCCATTTTTTAACATTTACAAAAGTAAACGCTTTAATAAAGGGCACAAAGTGAAAAAAAATAAATAAAAAAGCTAATTGCTGGACAACCTGTTTAGACAAACACTACTTATTTCTTAGCGGACACATCGATCTGACATGAAGTCTGAAAAAAAGAAAAAGAGGGACAACAGAGCAAGATATTCTTATTACATAGGTTATCTGCACAGATTGATTTTTTCCACATTAGTGCAATGGGCTGCTACATAATGAATTCAGTGAATTGTAGGCTGGGTCTGTACATTGCTTTATTATGGTTGTTCAGGTTCACTTTTAGCATTTTAAATCAGGTTCATTTCTCACAACCACATGGATTTAGATTTTGTTTTATATATCTCTCTTCCATCTCTTTACTTCCATCAGCAAGTGGCAGTCTACATCATGTACACAGAATTAGCTGTCAATGTGGTATTAAGTGCCAGACTGTTGTCTGGATGTGGTTCAAGCTAAAATGTTTCAGCTGACAGAAATCGGTACTTCAAAAAAAAAAAAAAAAAAAAAAAAAAACCTGTAGATGAGCTGATAAACTTATGAAAATGTTTTTCCATAATTACAAGCATTGTGACATCTGTAGCAGATCCTCTGTTGTGGCTTGTTGCAGCTAATCGCATGCATTTATGTAAATAATTTCGCTGAAAGCAGGTCTTTGGAGCAAAATCTATCTATAGTCCTAGAGACAAGATTTTCAAAGATTACTCATTTTATTTTCCCTTTCTAATCTGATGAGCTGACATGACGACATGGCGGATGACGTGAAGCACTGCTACAAAACCAGTAAATCGTCACTAATATTTTAGCTAGTTGCATTAAAAATTTTTATTAAACTTTTGTCAGCTAGGAAATTTATGTCACTAGACTTTTTACACGTTTCAGTTGAATCCCCTTGAGCTGATCAGTATTTAAATAATATAAAGTTCAAATCACTATATTCTTTAGTCCAACGAATTCAAATGTAAAACTAAGAGTCGGAACTTTTTAAGCCAAACCTACAATATATGTTGCTAAATTGTGGTTTGAATGAACTTCAGATGAACATTTATAACCTTTTAAATCAGGCCGGTGGATATGGGTTTGTTTCTCACAACCACAGGTGGGAGCTGATCATTAAGCATGTGAAACTCAAGAGGCTTTGAAGTTTGGATTTGCTGTTGCTTAGCAACCTTGCTTTTAGATAATTTTTTTTTTTTTTTGAAAGTACACATGTGGACTTATTTCACCAGCACATCTGAGATATTTTAAGCATTATATATTTGAGAAGTTTCACTCTCATATCCCTGGCCTTGATGTGCTTCACAGTATGCTTCAGTGAACCTTAACCATATCCTTACAGGCTTTTGACAGCGTGTTAACCTGATGGGCTGATTTAGCTGCTGGGCTGCTGACATCTCTAGCCCTGACAGCAGACCCCAAACCACACATTCATATACACACCCACACAAACACACACACTCCCCTCAGACTTTTCTCCGCCCATCTTTGTAGCCTGTCTGACACGCCATTTACATATTTAATCTCATTTAATGATCACAAACCTAAATTTTCTGACTTTTAATGGTGTTTTGTACACGTTTTACCTGCTTATCTGTTATCTGCTTGTATACCTACAGCGTATTTTTAAAAAAAAAATTTTTATCGTGTACTTGTGTCTCTGTTTGCCAATATTATTGTAACAGGTTTCTCTGTAAACAAAGATCTTGGTCTGAATGAGACCACATGTATAAATATAACCGTAAAACACTTTATTCATGCAAATGAATGATTTATTCGTTTTCCGTTTCAGATTTGCAAACGTACATTCTCCATGTCGGTTTGCGTGCGTGAGCTGAACATGCTACCAGAACTATAAAAAGGCCAAAGGAAGTCAACCTGCTGACAGAACTAACATCCTGTTATACTGCAGCGAGAGATTGAGAGAGTGAGAGACAGACAGGAGGACACTTTTTCAGAGTCTTCCAGGTATGGGACAGGAAACTAATTTCAGCAGAAGTTATAAAAGAAAAGAAGAAAAAAAAAACCCACCCTCTAAACTAGGGTAGAAAAACCACATCATGGCAGGCTTCTTCACATCTGCGGTCTGTTCCCCATGCTACTGATTTTTGAAAATTGAGAATGTGTGCCAAACAGGCGCCATGTTCCCCAATGAACAGCTACAGCACAGGAACCGTATCTGCCTTGCCTATTACAGGGACTGGAGATCTACAAGCTGTGAAACCTGAATCGGGGGCCTCAGTATGGACGCTGTTTTACACGCAGTTCCCTGACAACTTTACAAAGGCCTCGGGTGCATGTTTGTGTTACCCAGCAACACCTGATAAGCCCTAATTATCTCCCTCATGGGTAATTTTAACCCCAACACACATCTGTGTCCTTTTACCTGTGAAACCCACATCATGCTCTTGTTTATATCGGCTACACAAAACATCTCGCACCCACTTATTAATAGTAAATGCATGCATAAAACAAGACAACACTACTGAGCTCTTCCTGACCACACGCTGATCTGATTTAGATATTGTTTAGCCGAAATCAAGTAATTATTACTCACTGAATTGGCTATAATTAAATACCAAGTGGATGAAAGATTTTCATCAAATCTTTTTCTCTCCCTCTCCACATCCGCCAAACACCGACAGCCCCCCCCCCCCCCCCCCCCGCCACCGCAATCGGGTAAGCTTCATGTGGTTAATTCATAACACACTTATTTTGTATACTGGGTATACTTTGTATTCTGTGTATGTGTCTTTACATCCACTATAGCTGTCAAAATGCTTTACAAAGTGCATTTAAAAAATGCGAATTTTTTAAAAATATGCATTTGAGGGTAAATGAGAGCGTCGTTTTATACTGACACAGGCAGTAACACTGCATACCCAACCTGATCTTGTGAGAAATTCATACAAATGTCAAAAAACATGGATAGTATGGTTGGTCTCTGTTCAGTTTCTCTATCCCCTATCCCACGTAACCTTTCAAACAAATTCGAATGTCTGAAGCCATGTTTAGAAAATCCCAATGAAGCATTATCATAATTTTATCATAACCCCAGCTCAGGTTACTGACTGTGCATAGTTTTTGCATGTTCTTGTCGTGTCTCCATGTTTTCTCAGCGTTCTCCGGTTTCGTCCCACCTCCCAAAAACACTCTATTAGGTGGACTGGCTTTGCTAACTCGTCCCTAGGTGTGAATGTGTGTCTGTACGGTTCCATTCGAATGGCTACTGTCCCAACCAGTAGGCTCTGGATCCACTGTGACCAAGATAAAACAGTCACTGAAGATTAATGAATGAACGATATACTATATAATCATGCTAGGGCAAATAGTCTGTGGTCCAAGAATTCTGTAAGGGTCACAACCCGTTACTTAGGAGTTCATGTGAAAGTTAGTACAGCAAAGAAAACAGCACAAGTTGATTTTTTTTTTAATACACTGTGTAGATTTCACGCTACATAGGGTGCATGTAGTGTACAATATTCCTAATAAAGCACCACTGGAGATTAAAAAAAATAAAATAAATCATGTTAGAAATGAACTACTTACAAATAATATTACTTTTAGGACATCTGATACATCATTTCGAAAGAATCACATTTGTCATCTAGGTATACTGTGAAGATTTAAAGTAAAAGTAGTATCCCGTGAATGTGGTTGGGTTTTTTTTTAGCCTTTGAATATTTAAATATGAACGCACTTATGGTGTGAACTAAGTTCCCAACAGCCCTGATGTGTGGGCGTGTGCGTGTGCTTACATGCAGACGTTTCAGTCTGCTCTTTGTCCTAGTCAGTCCTCTACATTACGTGCAGTTGTGCAATGATTTCTCTCTTCATGCTAATGATCCTGTTAGTTTAGTGTGTGCTGTTTCAGCCCTTTATGGTGTGAAAAGTCGACCTTCATCCTACCTCAATGCTGTAATCACTCGTATCATCACATTCACATTCTTCCCACTTCATTGCCTTTTGCAAAGCCACAAAGCTCAGCACGACTGCCGTCACGTAAGCAGTAAGACATGTGAAAGAACAAACAGCCACAAATCTCACACACAGAAAAAAAAAAAAAAGTAAAAGTAAGATGTTTGCCAAACTAAATTTAGCACCATGATATCTGAAATGTATGTCCCGACTTTATGCGACCGGCAAACACAAGATAACATTATCCTACTAACAACTACGTTATTAAGCGAATGTAACAGGCAGTTTGACAGAAGTTTGGAGCAGCTATAAATCCGAGCTCTCGTACTCTGCTCTACTGTACGCTGTCAAACGTAATGATATTGATTGGAGCTATGTAATGTAAGTGATATGGGAGCTGAGAGCATGGAGGAGGGATGGAGACTGAAAGAGAGCGAGAGAGAGAGGGGAGGGAAAAAAAGGACAAGGCCACAGAGGGAGTCATGGGGGAAATTTGTGTGACCTCAACTGAGCTGATAGATCGTATGCTCTCTCTCTCTCTCTCTCTCTCATGCTCCAAGGCTAAACACTATCATGCTATCAGCACACACTCTCATTCATTCACACCTCCCTACTGACCTGCAAATACTTTCCCTTGCTACTGATTCTGTCCCCCAGTACAAAGCAATACAATACAAAAATTATATATTTGAACTAGTGATGCACAATATATTGTTTGTATTGTTCTGATCTAATATTGCCAAAGCCTGAGCACACTAATAATGTCTTTTGATTTTATGATGACCTGCAAGCATTCGGACCATCTCAGAGGTTTGTCTGTTTTGATTCGGCCGCAATACGTATATAAAAATAAATAAATAAATAAATAAATAAAATTATTTGGTTAAATGGATGCAGGCCAGTTGTTTACCAATTTATCAAAACATCACAAAATGATCAGCTTTGCTGAATTCTCAAGTGCGATTAGTCAGAAAGTGTTGATTACTGTTCTATACCAGTAACTCTGACACTTGTTCTCATGAATAATGGTTTCTATAGTAACTGCTGATTCACAGGGATTTGTACGCATGCGCCAGATACTCGAATGTTCGAACTAAACGGATTAAAACACTTTAACTCTCTAAACTGATTCTTTAAAATATGAAAAAAGTATGTAATCATTGGCCAACTGCTGTGGTGTAAGAGAAAGAAAGCACTTTAGGATGTCCTGTGCTGGAAATGAATCAACTCCAACAGCGGTAACAGTAAATCGGCTTCCTGTTGGGCTGCATCACATCGCCCTGTCCATGATTATATTAAATCTTTTATTCCTTACATAACGTACGCCACGGTGTATCGCAGTCTCATTGTGTTGTTGAGTAGAGAGGCTTGAGGTGAGAAATAGCACCATGAATGTGCATTATGTTTGGAGGTGGGAAAATTGTGTTTTGAATTGAATCGAAATGTGATAAATGAGATCAGTGCATCCCTAACCTAAACATATAGTTTCTAAATATTCTAAACTATATTTTTGCAGTAAGCATCCATTGTGTAGATATTAAAATGCTGAGTGTAATTGAAATATTATTTTTTTAAAAATGTGTTTTTTTTAACGTCAATTTGCAGTCCTTCCGATCAAAATCAATAATCGTGTAACACCGCTACTAAGAGCACAGACTATGTAAAAAAAAAACAAAAAAAACCAACAACAATTATACACTGACGGTATAACAATACTGTAATAAAGAAACCAGTTGAACTAATACAAAAATGAGTAAACACTCATCAAATGACATGGAAAAAATATGTATGTAAAGTCAGTGGCACAGAGGTGAACAGGTATAGAGACAGGACGTGTGCAGAGAAAGAAATGCATAACATGCAGAGCAAATGTTGAGTCACAGACTGAGTTGTTAACTTTGTGTCTCTTTCCCATCCGTTATGTTTCTCTAGCATACTTAGCAAAGCAGCAAACAGCCACTGATGCGTGCTGCATCGCACTCGTCCTTCATCATCCATGCACACACACACACACACACACGCACACACAAAGACATATACATACACGTACAATTTTATATCTGGTTCAGATAGTGCAAAGATTTGCAGTGAGTGCTCTTTCACTTCTGCCTGACTGATGCCACAGTGGGGCCAAAGGTCAGCCATCAGCAAGTGCATTTAAATGCTCACTAATAATACATTAGGCCTACATATCTGATTTCAGCAGTTACCTCTCAAACGCTCATTAAACAACACACTGAGACATCTGATATCCAATTTAAGCCATTATTGGATTTCAAGACACCTGGATTTTAGCTCAGTAATCAGGTTATTCAGGGCATGTATTCTGGTAATCTGATATATTCTGCTTTTTCTAGTCTGCTAACGCGTGCTAGACACTCTATGGCGTGATACAGTACGTCGACTCAACATAAGTCTGTGTATGACTCAAAAATAGTCTGTAACTCAACTGCAGAATGTAAATCAATGCAATCTGTATGGGTAGGTACACTGATTTCCCAATGGGGATACAATTTTTTTAGTTTTTCAGAGCAACATATAGTCACTAGACTAGACTAGACTAAATAAAATCAAAGCATCACATCTAAACGTTTTTAGATTTTTTTTTTTTTTTTTTTTTTTTAAACCTCTCAAATTTAATGGTCAACTTCAAAAGTTCAAAAGTTAATGTCAAACACCTATTCCTGCGAAAGCAGGAGGATGAGTAACAAAGGACGGCTCTGAAAAAAAAGCTCGGCTCTGATGTGTAACAAATCGTACCAGACTCTCTATCAAAAACTGGAAATCTGTCTCGTGAAGCTACATAGCACTTACTAAAGGCATTTTCATCATACACAGTAAGTTTTCAGTATGTATAACAAAGTTCCAGTGAAACCGTGGCATCAAAAAAATAAACAATAAATACAAATAAATAAATAAATACATTTCAGATTGAGTCAGATTGACATTTCAGAATCTCTGGAGGTGTTAGACTTAATTAATCACTGCAAAATCTCAGATTTTTTTTTTTTTTTTTTTTTTTAAACCTCTCAAATTTAATGGTCAACTTCAAAAGTTCAAAAGTTAATGTCAAACACCTATTCCTGCGTAAGCAGGAGGATGAGTAACAAAGCACGGCTCTGAAAAAAAAGCTCGGCTCTGATGAGTAGCAAATCGTACCAGACTCTCTATCAAAAACTG